>NW_027069794.1:528472-791110 GCF_002906115.3 Quercus suber | reverse complement strand
AAAGGGTCAATATGCATGGACTCATCTGCTAAAGTAAAAGAGGAGCTAGATTAACAAAATAAAATGATTAGAATGCCTTCCATAGAGTTAGAAGATTGAGGACCCACCTTTATTTTTTAATATAGATTATTATTTTGGGTTAGAGATGGGATTTATAGTTTAAATTTGAGGATCATCAAAAAAAAAAATTAATAATAATAATAATAATAATATATAGAGTTTTTATTGAATAAAAATGTATTATTGCCCGCATAAATCAAGCACATAAGGCACAAGTTAGTACAGAACATGTTCAAGATTATCACATATAAGTTAACAAATGCAATTCCTTTTTCACTTTTAAATTGGGTCCCGAGATTTATTATATAAACACTGTTGGACCAGCCCCTGCTTTGAAGATCCTGTGTATGTAAAAGCTCCATCTTTTTCTGCTAGTAGATTACAATTAATCGAATCTAAATATAAGCCAAATTGAACATGTGACAATTGAAAAAAATTGATATGAAGAAATGACACATTAAAGTTAACAACTTAACATTTAAGAGGATTATGGAACAGAACATACCTCCGCAGGTCTCTTCTTTCCCTGAACAAATGAGTCTTTCTACACAAACACCTGTTTATCTTCGTCTTATTACTGCAAACATGAATCAGACACCAATTCTTCGGATAAATAATTCATAATTTTTGATAGTATAAAGATTTCTAGTATCAACTTACTCACTTACAAGCTAACAGTAACTTCTCTCAAGAGTGTTTGAGGAAGAAAAAGATGGAGGAAAAACACAAAGATGCATGAAATTGTCACTTTTAAGGAGTGGTGATCATGTCTAGGGGCAGACAACACCAATTCAGCTGAAATGGTGTTTTAAAAACACGATTTCACCCATACAGGAGTGTGCAAGCAACAAGAAGTGTGCAACCAGAATTAGTTATTTTTAAATTATAAACAATATTTCAGCACACATTGGCTTGTGCAATATAGCTTGCAAATGCAATTTTGAAAATTGGAACTGCAATTTATTGGCCTAGGCTAAAAATGATAAAGAATTTAAAAAAACTTGACCCGATTACACTACGGACTTTTTTTCATTATGACACATATCATTTTTGTTTTTTTGGGGGGGGGGGGGGGTGGGGGGGGGGGGGGGGGAGAGGGGAATAGAACTTTTTGAGTTTAGACTAAAAACAAGATGCATGAGAAATTTGAGATAGGCATAGCAGCCCATAGAAAAACCCAAGGCCATTTAGAGAACTATCATGGAAAAAGCGAAGATTTGTTTAACCCATTCACTTTGGGGTAAGAATAATATAAAAAGACTATATCCCAATAACAATAACAAAAAAGCTTGTGATTCATAGAAGTATTATATATTTTTTTCTTAATCATCAAAGAAATGTACTTACATTTCAACAGTGGGTTTCATAAATATTGAAATATGGATTTCTTCTGGTAAATCATTGATCCGATTTTACAGTTTAATAATCTCTTTTGAGATCATATTTGCATTTGCATTTTGAAGGGGCAGATAAATAGGAGGATTTGATGGGATTGGCAATGGGGGGAATAGAACTTTTTGAGTTTAGACTAAAAACAAGATGCATGAGAAATTTGAGATAGGCATAGCAGCCCATAGAAAAACCAAGGCCATTTAGAGAACTATCATGGAAAAAGCGAAGATTTGTTTAACCCATTCACTTTGGGGTAAGAATAATATAAAAGACTATATCCCAATAACAATAACAAAAAAGCTTGTGATTCATAGAAGTATTATATATTTTTTTCTTAATCATCAAAGAAATGTACTTACATTTCAACAGTGGGTTTAATAAATATTGAAATATGGATTTCTTCTGGTAAATCATTGATCCGATTTTACAGTTTAATAATCTCTTTTGAGATCATATTTGCATTTGCATTTTGAAGGGGCAGATAAATAGGAGGATTTGATGGGATTGGCAATGGAAGATGGGAGAGAGAGGGAACATGAGCAATTGGGGAAGAAGCCATGGCAAAGGCATTGAGAATTGAGATGGGTAGGCAAGGCTAGCCATGAAGGGTATTTAAGCCCCTAGAACATACTGAAATTAAAAGCATGACATGCCTATTAATGTTAATTTTGGAAACACAATCCAGCATTTATTGTAATTTTGGAAACAAAATTAAGGGGAGGTTATTACATTACAATTAGCTACCAAATTAAAAAGGAGCCCTCTGATTCCCATGCTAGACATGCCATACATGCCATTTTATGATCAATGCAATTTGATTCTCCAGAAATGGCCAACCATATTTTCAATCTGTTTAATTTCTTACCAAAGCTAAGATGCTTGCATGTAATTTTTTTCCCCATGTATAGCATGTTTGTAATCTCGTCTGTCAAATTATGATTATCGTATAACAACCTTGCTTGAAATTGTTGGGAGATAAGCTATAAATTAAGAATTTCCTATTATTCATATGTACAGGATTATATCTATAAAATTGGCAAAATAAATTACCAATTACAAGTTAGAACGCTGACACAATCCACATCAGTCCGCAACCTAATTTGAGAGCCCATTATTGTAGTGACACAAGATTTAGACATCATAGAGGACAAATCTTTGTCATGATTATACTAATTTCCTTGTGTTGCACTCTCAATCACCATTTCTCAAAGAACTGAAATAAATAATAAATGTCGAAGGAACCAGATTAATTTCATTGCATTGCTGCCAAGAAAGCACCAGTCAACTTTCTGCTACAGATAAAAAGCAACCTTTGCTATGTGCAAGGCACACTATCTAGTCCAGATTATTGACTCAACTAAGACTATCCAGTTTCAACTTTCAAGTATAATTCTTCATCTTGTTTCATTTTCGTGGTTTCAACCTAACCACCTTTGGTCAGTTAAAACCAAAACCAACTCTAAGTTTGCAAGGACGAAGAAAAAAACAATAATATTTCTCTATTTCTCTTTGTCATGCAGTTACTTCAGCTGACCTTCTAAGAATTCAAATGCGATGAAATATGAGTTTGTGGAAAAAGATAAGATTAGAGTCCAACAGAAATTACCATTGAGTTCCATATCCATGGATAACATTGACAAAACAGAAAGCATTAATCATATATGGGAAGACTTAAAAATATAGAATCTGGCAAATCAAAATTACTACTACTAGCATAAGAAAAAAGGCCAGATAATTGAAATGCTAAGAGACCACAAAAGCTATAATTAGGTCAGATATGCTCTTGAAATTTTCTCTATGATATTCATCTACCTACACTGACCATGGTATATGAAACTTTGTTTGTCACAGGACCCTCACTGTCCTAAAGTGACCAAGTATTTGTGAATTTCCCTACAACATCTAGACAATCAAGGCAAGCAATAGCTGAGATCTTATTGCATAAAAGTCATCCCAAACCCTTAACCAAAATTCTATCACAATTCCATTGCATAAAAAAATCATCAATTTACTGTTCCATCAACAAATTATAGAGAGTGAAGAGAATAGAGAATTGAAATTTAACCCATCATCCATACAAGATGTGATATTATCTTTCCATAAATCACACAAAAGAACTCTTTTTTGATAAGGAAAATAAAGACCTATGGTCTACAAATAATTAGGAGCTCAGGAAAAATAACTCTAAAACACATTTCGACCAGTGAATGAAACGAGGCTCTCCACGTAAACCATAGCTTTTGTTGGGACGAATGACCTTGGAAAGCTTGTAGGTTGAGGAATCTTAATTTCTTGAGAACCAATGTTATACAGTAACAATGCATTGTGGGTGTAGTGGTCACCAAGCAGAAGAAGCTCTCCTTTCTTTGCAAATGGTAGTGGCCTGTGAATTCTTAACAGTGGTCCTACAGCAAGTTTTTTGGTCCAAGAATCCTCAACCCCATATTTGCGCATCACCCATATATAAAGGTGTTTCTCTGTCAAAATATGCCCATCCTAATAAACAATAAAAGTAAGGCAATCATTGAACATGGCAAAATCTTTATTCATACATGAAGCATCACCCTCTGGGAACCTTAGTTTTTGAAACACCTCATCTGGCGACCTGATTACTCAAAACACGTCACGACTCATGTCAAAGGCTAGAACTATCTCACAATCACAAGCCTGCTCGACAGGGACGGACCCAAGTGGGGTCTAAGGGGGCCAAGGCCCCCCGGCCCCAAAAAAAAAAAGATTAATAGGTAAAAAAAAAAAAAAAAAAAAAAGACTTGGCCCCCTTATTTTCATGAACCATCCTATCCCAGCCGGCCAGCCCAGTCAAGAGTCCATGTAACCTTGACTATTGACTAGGAAATAGTTTTAACGAAATCTTTTTAAGTGCTAAAATGATTCGCTGGCGTCAGTCTATCACTAAATAAGATATGGTCGCAGAGGCAAAACTTATATTGAGTAACCTTGACGGCTTGAGGAGAAGCTTCAGGTGGCTTAAACATTAGTACACACAAGTGGTTCATGGCTGGTGGTGATTATATACTCTGCTCTTTTCTTCTTGTATGTTAATTGCTAAGAGTTCTGTTTGAATTTGACAATTTCAAATTTTGTGTCATACTATAACTGTGTTTATGAAGTTTGTGGGTTTTGTGATCATAAAATTCATGATTTGGGTTGATCAATAAACTGAGTGGTAAATTGGTGGGTAAACTGTGTTACTTTGTTGGCACCTGGAGGATATTATTTCAGGCTTGGAAGTTATTTTATTTATGTCCCTTATAATTCTTGCTAGCCGACCCCAAAATTGTGGGACTAGGCTTTGTTTTTTGTTGTTGTTGTATGATTCTTGATGCTGGTGTCGTCAAAAGCTATATTTGTCTTTTGAGATTGCCTAATGTTGGTAAGCCACCTTGGAGTACTCTTGGTTTTCTAATTTTTGGCACTTAGTACAAAATATAAACATGGGATTTGATTTCTTGTATTTTTTTTTTTTTTTTTATTATTATAGGAATTTGATTCCTTTCTTAAGTAAAGGGGTTGCTTCATCTAGTTGTTTATATTTATAGTAAAGTACTTTCTTTGGTTATGACCGTAGAATTTTTTTTTTCTTGCTTTTTATTTTGATCATAACAAAAACACCATTTTCCTAGCCCAAGTTAATGTTTAGCAGGCCAGTGTTTTAGAACTTATGACTTTTGACATATTAAAAGGCAGGGGAATGCCCTGCCCACTTGTTAGCTCAGCATGCCCAATATGTTGAGAACGTGGTGGTTTGGCTGGAGGACTGTCCCAGTCAAGTGGCACATGCGTGTGCACATGATCTATTTGTTTTTCAACGTTCTGAATGAAGTTTAAGCATTTCCCATTAAAAAAAAAAAAAAAAAAGTTAATGTTTAGCATGATCCTTCTTTCCATGTTATTGTCTTTTGGGTGTCAACCCGCATGGTAATTACACCTGCAATATCTCTGTTTTAAATGCTTCAGTTACAGTCCATGGTTGACTCACAGTGTCTTTTATTTTGGTTGGTAGATGATTGTTTCTTAATATATTAAGAAACTATAATTTTTGAGTATTTGTCTTAGTTAATAATTTATTAATACTATATGGATGCATATTTGATTTTTTTTTTTGCTTATCTCCGGGCCCCCCAACTTGAAATCCTGATTACATCCTTGCTGCCCGAGTTCATTTGTGTTGCCGTAGTCAAGGAAACCGTTCCAGTAATGAACTCTAGTAAAGTAAAATCCTTCAAAACGACTAAACAACCTAATGTTTGAATGATGAATAGTGGTGTCAATTATTTGGGTCCAGGAATCAGCATTTAGAGAGTAAGCATGAAAAAAATTGTGGTAGTCTGTGAAGAATGAAGTTCGGGTAGATGTATCTAGCTTGTGATAATTCTAACAACCTTTTAGCCAATAGAATATTGATCATAACCAAATGCATGGTATGTTTTAAAGGGTTTTGATGATGGGAGAAGATGGGCAGGACAGTTAGGGAAGTAAGGGATAGCGAACAGTTTACGTTTTCTGATTGCTAGATTCCATAATACAAAGCCAAGAAAGCCATCAACGAAGTGACCACCGAAGCAAATAATACCATTGATGCAACCAATCATGTCGCAAAATCAATGTTTCTTCATGCCCATTGTCCTTCAAATTCAAATTAATGGGTACTCTTTGATGATGATGATGATCATCATCAAGATGAGGAGGAGGGTGCAAAGAGGAGAGCAAAGTCAAAGCTCTTGAAGAAAAAGAGTAGGGTTTGGATTTGTTTGTTGGAGAAGAAGGTGTTTGGCAATGAACCATGATTTTTGAACACACCTGAAACGTGTTAATGGTTTCACTGGAAGTCTGGGTAGGATCTCTTCCAATAACTCTTCAGGTATGGATATATTATTATATTGAAATATGGATTTCTTCTAGTAAATCATTGATGCGATTTGACAATCTAGTAATCTCTTCTGAGATCATGTTCAAAATTGATTTTTGAAGGGGCAAATAAATAGGAGGATCAGCTGGGATTGGCAATGGAAGATGAGAGACAGAGAGGACATGAGCAACTAGGGATGAAGCCATGGCAAAGGCATTAGGATTGAGATGGGTAGGTAGGGCTAGCATGAAGAAGGGTATTTATACCCCAAGAACACATACCTTTTTTTTTTATAAATATAAGATAGAAATTTTACTCTAATTTAATCTAAGTGTATGTATGTGTGAAGTTTCCTCCTAGAGACTTAAATCTCAGTTTTTGCCCCCCACACTTCACAAGCACTTATACTTGTAGAGTGACTATCGCTGGTTTCCACCGCTTCTTGTGTATGACTTTTTTTTTTTTTTTTTTTTAGCATGACACGCCGATTATTGTTAATTTTGGAAATATATTCTAACATATATTGCAATTTTGGAAACAAAATTACAGGCATTACAATTAGCTACCAAATTAGAAAGGCCCCCCTGATTCCCATGCTAGACATGCCATTTTATGATCAATGCAATTTGATTGCCTAGAAATGACCAACCATATATTGCATTTGTTTAAATTCTTACCAAAGCTAAGATGCATGCATATCAGCTTTTCCTCATGTATAGCATGTTTGTAGTCTCTTGTCTGTCAAATTATGATTCTCATGTAACAACCCTATTCTAACTTGTAATTGGTCATTTATTTTGCCAATTTTAGAGATATAAATCCTATACATATGGATAATAGAAAATTCTTGATAAAAGCTTGTCTTCTAAAATATTCATCAAGTACATGCTCACTATAACATACTCTTCATGCTAAATAATAGATGATAAAATACGTTAGCTTCTCAAAACCTAATTGCAGTTTAGATTTTATCAAGATAATTCTCATACTAAGAATCTTAAGATTTTTTAGGATAATTCAACCATAAATTTTCTAAATATTCAATCACTTCGAAATAAATGGATTTGATTTTGCCACATTATTAACAATTAAACCAATGTTTGCTAGTAGTACTACTTTAATATCTTTTAAATTATTGATGAGGTGTTAAAATTCAATCTTCTTATTTCAAAATAAATATATAGTGTAGGGTCTAGTTTCTCTACGTAAACCCAAAGACAATTAATTTGTAGAGTATGGGTTGAAGAACTAGAGTGGACAAGGGAGTTTTTCCGCAAAAGATTATCACTTCTTTTCTTATTTATTGATCAGCTTCGCCCACATTCCATGCCCCGTTTCATACCCTCTCCCTCTATTATATAGTCACTCTCACTCTCACCTCTACCGTCCACGTGCTCTCCATCCGTGGACGTGCTCAAGTACCTGTCACGTCAGGCAGCTGCTTTTCATCTCTGTGTGAGTGGCGGTAGGTCATGAAACACTGTTCAGGTGTCTTCTCCACATAAATGCGGCCAGAAAAGCTGTTGCAATGCATTGAATACGGTGGCAGCAGCCTTTCCCTCAGATATTTCTTCATCCTTATCGTTTATCCTTATCGTTTTTGAGTGTGCTTTGAGCTTATCTTGATCAGGTGGGCTCCTCGGACGATCAACCAGGCTTTTCTCCGGCTCAATTAGTCTCCGCTATCATACCAGGGTAAAACTTCCTCCTTGGACAGGAAATGTCCTCCTCGGACTGGAGACATCCTCCTCGGAAAGCGATGATCCTCTGCCCAGAGGATTCCGCTCCAATCTGGACCTTGCATTCTACTCATCCTTCTCTTCGGATGTGAAACAGTTCTCTCGTGGGTGTTCGGCCCGTTAATTTGGGCCTGATCCTTTTATCCCCCACATATAGGTTTCACAAAAAAAAAAAAAAAAAAATTAGGAGTTAATAAAATGATGAAACTTAAGTACAATTTTTTAGATGTTGGATATTAGGTCTTTAATTTAATTCAAACATGTAGCTGTTAAAGATATAACATTGTTTATAATTTCTTGGCTAATGTAAAATGTGGTGGAATTTAATTGGAAAACCTCATATATGTACTTAAATTTCCCTTTATACAAATTTTCAATTAATTAAAGCCTCCTCTCACTTGTTGTTCTTCCCTTTTACACACACTAACCTCATCATGCATGTGATTGGACTTTTTTCTTTTTTTTAAAAAAAAAAATTTCTTTAGAGTCATAATTTCCGGGAAATTAAAAGGAAAAAAAAATGACTAAAGATCATCAAATAAAAGGAAAAAATTGAACTATTAGACGGTATAAATGCAAACCATGCTGCATGCATAATTTGATTAAACTTAGCATAAATGTAAAATTAGAATCAAACCACCAAAAGAATTGAAACCAATCAAATTTTCTTCGATGATAAAAAATTTAGCAGTTTAGCATGGATATCTAAGGCCGAAAAATCTGTAAGTAAATAAAAATTGAAGTAAGCAATCATAGAGGCTCAAACAATAGCAGTATATAAAACTTGTTTGTGTTTGGTTAGCTAAAAAAATTAAGTGAGAGAAAGTGGGAACCTTTTTCACTGTCTTTTTCCTGTGGGTGTTGAAGATTAAGATGCATCATTTGTAGAGTTTTCTTGCCTTTTGTTGCTCTTTTTTTTTTTTTTTGGTCAGTATTTTTACAAAGGGATATTTTGCACAAAGAAAATCTTAATTCAAAGTCCTCAAAGCAATTGACTAGAATTGGGATTGTCATCAATTGCTTGAAAATGATAGCATGATCAAGTGGTTAGTAGAAGATTTTTTATAGAAAATTTTGATTGACCTGTCAAAATTGGAATCAGACTTGTTAACCCACCCAAATCCAAAAGATTAAAAGGGGTATAGATTTGGGATTTGTGGATTAGTAAAAACTGGGCTAACCAATGCCCGGTTCATTAAAACAACGGATTGGATTAGGTTGACATATGGGCCACATGGATTGGCATGTTTTCCTTTTATTTTATTTTTCATTTTTCAAAAAAAAAAAAAAAACTCAATTTCTCTAATTTTAGACATGGAGGTAATATTTAATCTACTTATAGAAAAATTACTCTCTACCACTTGGTCTCACTCTCTTTACCATACTTCTAGTAGTCAATAAATGTTATTAAGGATATTATAAATTTTATTATATTATATTTGTTTTATAAACTCTGGTCGTAACTTTTAAACATAGGACAAAAATGTAGATAAGAAATTTATTTTATTTATTTATGTGGCTTTAATAATAATAATTATTACACGGCTTTGTAAGCATTTTATAATCAAACCATTTGTTGGATTAACTTCAGTTTTCCTAGTTGAACTAATTTCAGTTTTTCTGTAGATTTTAGTTAGTTCAACTAGTAAAGTCTTTAATAACTGAATGAGCTATCTAGAGTTTAATTTTCACCTACACCAAATATCGATTGGTATTTTAGTTTGATGATAAAAAAAACTATCATTAGGAGTAAACGCCATATGTAGGGATGAAGGGCCCAGATATGGGTATTGGGCCATGAGTCATGTTTGAGGACATCAAATAGTCCGAAAACAGGTAAATACTGATGGAGGCATACAGGTTAATGGTCTGTGGAAGAAGTCTGGTAATAAGGAACTGGAAATGTTGTCTGAGGAGAAGTACCTCCTCGGCTAAATAGAGTAGAGGTCAAAGGTCCGACCCTTCGTCAAGAACAGGACAACGACAATCAAATTGGCAAGGATAAACATCAGATAGGGATAAGACAAAAGAAAGTTGGAAAATATCTGAGAAGAAAGTTGCTCCATCGCATTGAATGCCCTAAAGCTAACCCCCCGGCTATATTAAAGTGGAGGTGATACCTGAACAATAATATTCAACCTTACAACTACCCACAAAGACTTTAGGAAGGTGCTGATAGAATAAGTATCAAAGCCAACAGTCTGATCTACACGTGGAAGGCTGAGATGAAGTAAGGAAGGGGAATATAAAGAAGAAAACCCCATTACAAGGGAAACATTAGATAATAGATGGAAAAATAACTGTAGACTCAAGAACTGTAATTTTGTATAAGTCTAAGAGAAATATATAAGAACAACCTTCCTTGCACTTGATCGATGAGGACTTTTCTTGTCTAAAATTGTTTGTTTTATACTTTCTAATAACAACTAACCTATTGTGATCATTGTCTATCTAACTCATTGAAAGTTCAGTTTCAAGCCCACTTTTTACAAATTCATTGTTTTGGGCTCTTTGAGCCATTGACCTTTCATTTGGGCTTTGGGAGCAAATCGTGCCCTTACACCATAGATTAAAATTCTCTCCCCAAAAAAAAAAATAAAAAAAAATAAATAAACTTCAGTTTTTCTATGTAACTTTAGTAGCGTGCGATTTGATCCATAATTTGCTTTTATAAATACGTAGACATGTGTAGGTTTAGTTAAATTAATTAGTAAAGTTTTTTATCCTTGAATGAGGGACCTAGGTTCGAATCTCACCTATAGCAAACAAATTTTGCTATAGACAAAACTTTTTTCAATAACTTGTTAAAGTGGCAAGTTCTATGTAGTAGAGTTATTTGTTTCAAAGTTGCATGAGATAATGAGAGCCCTTCCAAAACTTCAATAACTTTTATGTGACAAAGCATCACGCTCGTTTAGGGGGGGGGGGGGGGGGGAATTTTTTTTTTTTTTTTTTTTTTTGTAGTGTTATGATTCTCATATAACAACCTTATTCTAACTTGTAATTGGTCATTTATTTTGCCAATTTTAGAGATATAAATCCTGTACATATGGATAATAGAAAATTCTTAATAAAAGTTTGTCTTCTAAAATATTCATCAGGTACATGCTCACTATAACATACTCTTCATGCTAAATGGATGATAAAATACGTTAGCTTCTCAAAACCTAATTGTAGTTTAGATTTTATTAAGATAATCCTCATACTAAGAATCATAAGAATTTTTAGGATAATTCAACCATAAATTTCTAAATATTCAATCACTTCGAAATAAATGGATTTGATTTTGCGACGTTATCAACATTTAAACAAATGTTTGCTAGTAGTACTACTTTAATATCTTTTAAATTATTGATGAGGTGTTAAAATTCAATCTTCTTATTTCAAAATAAATATATAGGTTTCTCAACCAAAAAAAAAAAAAATAAAATAAAGGAATTAATAAAATGATGAAACTTAAGTACAATTTCTTAGATGTTGGATATTAGGTCTTTAATTTAATTCAAACACGTGGCTGTTAAAGATATAATTTTTTTTTTTTTTATAATTTCTTGGTTAATGTAAAATGTGGTGGAATTTAACTGGAAAACCTCATATATGTACTTAAATTTCCCTTTATACAAATTTTCAATTAATTAAAGCCTCCTCTCACTTTCTGTTCTTCCCTTTTACACACACACACACACACTAACCTCATCATGCATGTGATTAGGCTTTTTCTTTTTCTTTTTAGTTTCTTTAGAGTCATAATTTCCGGGAAAATAAAAGGAAAAAGCCTGACTAAAGATCATCAAATAAAAGGAAAAAATTGAACTATTAGACGGTATAAATGCAAACCATGCTGCATGCATAATTTGATTAAACTTAGCATAAATGTAAAATTAGAATCAAACCCACCAAAAGAATTGAACCTATCAAATAATCTTCAATGATGAAAAATTAGCAATTTAGCACGGATATCTAAGGCTGAAAAATCTGTAAGTAAATAAAAATTGAAGCAAACAATCATAGAGACTCAAACAATAGCAGTATATAAACAAACTTGTTTGTGTTTGGTTAGCTAAAAAAATTAAGTGAGAAGATTGCCAGCAATTGAAGTTGCCATCAATTGCTTGAAAATGACAGCATGATCAATTCGTTAGTAGAAGATTTTTTACAGAAAAATTTGATTGACCTGTCAAAATTGGAATCAGACTTGTTAACCGACCCAAATCCAAAAGATTAAAAGGGGTATAGATTTGGGATTTGTGGATTAGTAAAAACTGGGCCAGCCAATACCCGGTTCATCAAAACAACGGATTGGATTAGGTTGACATATGGGCCACATGGATTGGCATGTTTTCCTTTTATTTTATTTTTTATTTTTCAAAAAAAAAAAAAAACTCAATTTCTTTAATTTTAGACTTGGAGGTAATATTTAATCTACTTATAGAAAAATTACTCTCTGCCACTTGGCCTCACTCTCTTCTTACTATTATTCAAGTAGTCAATAAATGTTATTAAGGATATTATAAATTTTATTATATTATATTTGTTTTATAAACTCTGGAAGTAACTTCTCTAAAAGTTATTGCACTTCAAAGTATAAATGTTTGTGAGATGTGAGGGGTAAGGGCTAGAGTTCAAGTTTCCAAGAAAGAGCTTTACACACATATACACTTAGATTAGGGTAGAGTAGAAATTCTATCTTGTATTAAAAAAAATGTATGTTAGTTTTTCGTCATGTATAGTATGTTTGTGATCTCTTGTTTGTCAAATTATGATTCTAATATATAACAACCTTATTCTAACTTGTAATTGGTAATTCATTTTGCCAATTTAGAGATATAAATCCTGTAGATATGGATAATAGAAAATTCTTGATAAAAAGCTTGTCTTCTAAAATATTCATCAAGTACCCGCTCACTATAACACACTTCTCATGCTAAATAAATGAAAAATATATTAGTGTCTCAAAACCTAACTGCAGTTTAGATTTTACCATGATAATTCTCATACTTATAAGAATCTCAAGAGATTTTAGGATAATTCAACCATAAAGTTTCTAAATATTCAATCACTTCGAAATAAATGGATTGATTTTTGTCAAGTTTTCAACATTTAAACATACGTCTGCTAGTAGTACTATTTTAATAGCCTTTAATTTAAATTATTGTTAAGGCGCTAAAATCCACTCTTCTTATCTTAGAATATATATATAATTTTAGGAATTAATAAAAAGATGAAATTTAGGTACAATTTCTTAGGTACATGATATTAGGTTCTTTAATTAAATCCAAACAGGTAGCTATATTGAATTTAATTATTTTTGAAAGATATATCATCGTTTATAGTGGATTCCAGTTAGCTTAATTAATAAAGTCTCTAATGGTTAAATAAGAGATTCAGGGTTCAGTTTCCATCTGCACCAAAAACCGATTAGTGTATTGGTCTGATGATAAAGAGCACAATCCTATTATTAGAAGCCGACACCAAATGTTGAAACTCACTAAATAAGTAACATTATTTATAATTTATTGGATAATGCAACACATGCTTGAATTTAATTGGAATACCTAATATATGTACTTTAAATTTACCCTTTATAATTTTCTCATAAAAAATATACCCCTTAAAAAAGTCTTCAAT
This sequence comes from Quercus suber, assembly GCF_002906115.3. Lineage (NCBI taxonomy): Eukaryota > Viridiplantae > Streptophyta > Magnoliopsida > Fagales > Fagaceae > Quercus > Quercus suber. Next base: position 777,421 of record NW_027069794.1, on the reverse strand, counting down.
AAATTGAAGCCTCCTTTCACTGTCTGTTTTTCCCTTATATAGAATATTATTGTCTTTGCAAACTTAGATTTAGGTTTCAGATGTAATAATGTTTATCTATTGAAAATGTCTTGTTTGATCATTCATATGCTCACAAGTATTTGAAATTCAGATTTCTTAAATTCGTTGTTTGATGTAGTGAATTTAAGTTTCTAATTATATTTGTTTCTCAAAAAGTTTAGAATTATATCTTCATCTCAGTGTTAATTAATTGTCAATTTGTCATGTTAAGAATTTTTTTTTTTTAATAAAAGGCCTCATCCCCAAAATTTTGCGATCAAATTTTGGTTCCAAATTCCTTTACAATAATTTACAGATCCAATCTCTCTAACAATTTTTGGCTACATATGTTTTCATGTTTTTGACTTTCAATGAGCAAACAATTTTTATCTTTATTACTAGAAATTTCTCTGTTTATAGGGAAGCTAATAGCTATGCTGACAGATTAGCTAGGATGAGAGCTAAGTTTACTTTAGACCACCTTTCTGTTTGTGTAATCCACCGTTTGTGGTGGTTGATTTGCTAGCTATGGACAAAGCTGGCCATGTTTGTAATAGACTTATTGTTCCTTAGTTTAATATCATGCGTCGTTTAACCATATATATATATATATATTTCTACATGTCACTGAATTCCCTTTTAGAATAGTAATTTTGTTTGGAATAATGGTCCACATTCAACATTTGGTGCAAGTCCAGATTACACACACAGAGAGAGAGAGAGAGAGAGAGAGTCAATTCAAAGCTACAATTATCTACTGAAAATGAATCCATGAAATGGTTGATACAAAACAATCTACTACATTGGCATGGCAAAAAATTTCTTAATTGCTTGCTAATTTTTGGCCTTGGTTAAATAGAGAGATGAATCTTCTACCTAAGTTCGAGGCTTGCAGAAATCTTCATCCCACTTCCCACAATTGATGGCCTTACTTTAGTTTAGAGTAATCAAAGGACAACCTTGCTCAAACAAACACTTGTATTTCCAAATTCCAATAACTGCTAAGTTGTTCTTAACGTGGCTGTATTCTTGAGGCTTGTCAAATATCTTTGCCTTCTCAGCCATAATTTCCAGTTTTACCAAACCCATAGGCCATAGCTTCAGACATTTTATCCCTCCTTCCATGGTATTTCCGGGCTATCGCGTCTTTAAAAACTTTTGCTTTAGACATTGTGATCCCTTCTTCCATGGATTTCCGGGCTTATCACGCCTGGCTATACCTAAACAGTGTGTAGCTTATATTGTTCTCTAGACAAAAGCACTAGAATTATCAATGCTGAAAGAATTGAGAAAAAAGAAAAGTTAGTGTTGACATATGTAATGGAATTGAAATCAATGAAACGGACTACATACTGTTAACACTAAATTGAAGTGCATACAAATTGTGAATCTTGTTTAAAAAATAATGAGAAAAATATTTATGTAGTACTCTATTCAATAGTCTAAATATGACAGAGAGATTGAGAAAAAATTTCTAAACGCAACTTTGTGCTTAGGTTGATGTTTTCAGTTTTCACCTTCAAGCATTCATCAAATATAACCCCAAAAAAAAAAGTGTTGGTCATTAGGATCAAGAAAGTAATCAATGTTAAACAAATGGATTCGCTACAAAAAGAAGTAAAATAAGAAATACTAGGAATCTTCGATGTTCTGATGAATGGATTTAAGCATTTAGTTCATAACAGAGTTAGAAAATAATAGCTCTATATTGCTTTCCAATAACAATATTCTAACCTTCTCTTACTTATAGTTGTTCATAGAAAGGAGTCCTGCTCTCTTTAAACTTGCATTACAGGTAAGCATATTTTTGACAGTGTCTTATTTGGGGCATTTCAATGAATAGAAATAACTATATCAAAGGCACATAATGGTTGTAAGCCTGTAACAGCAATATAAAAGTATCATTTTTCAGTCTACAAAGAATTCGGACAATGCATTTCACAAGACCGAATGTCCAAAATTGCCAAAAGATAAAAATTATTGCACTTCAAAGTGCTTGCTATATATTGTACAACTAAAGAGCCTAACTTGTTCAAAAAGATTGGAACTAAAAAAGGGTCACATATGCATGCACTCATCTGCTAAAGCCTAAAAGAGAGCTAGATTAACAAAAATAAAATGATTAGAATGCCTTCCATAGAGTTAGAAGATTGAGGAACCCACCTATTATTTTTTAATATAGATTATTATTTTTGGGTTAGAGATGGGATTTATAGTTTAAATATTGAGGATCATCAAAAAAAAAAAATTAATAATAATAATAATAATAATAATATAGAGTTTTTATTGAATAAAAATGTATTATTGCCCGCATAAATCAAGCACATAAGGCACAAGTTAGTACAGAACATGTTCAAAGATTATCACATATAAGTTAACAAATGCAATTCCTTTTTCACTTTTAAATTGGGTCCCGAGATTTATTATATAAACACTGTTGGACCAGCCCCTGCTTTGAAGATCCTGTGTATGTAAAAGCTCCATCTTTTTCTGCTAGTAGATTACAATTAATCGAATCTAAATATAAGCCAAATTGAACATGTGACAATTGAAAAAAATTGATATGAAGAAATGACACATTAAAGTTAACAACTTAACATTTAAGAGGATTATGGAACAGAACATACCTCCGCAGGTCTCTTCTTTCCCTGAACAAATGAGTCTTTCTACACAAACACCTGTTTATCTTCGTCTTATTACTGCAAACATGAATCAGACACCAATTCTTCGGATAAATAATTCATAATTTTTGATAGTATAAAGATTTCTAGTATCAACTTACTCACTTACAAGCTAACAGTAACTTCTCTCAAGAGTGTTTGAGGAAGAAAAAGATGGAGGAAAAACACAAAGATGCATGAAATTGTCACTTTTTAAGGAGTGGTGATCATGTCTACGGGGCAGACAACACCAATTCAGCTGAAATGGTGTTTTAAAAACACGATTTCACCCATACAGGAGTGTGCAAGCAACAAGAAGTGTGCAACCAGAATTAGTTATTTTTAAATTATAAACAATATTTCAGCACACATTGGCTTGTGCAATATAGCTTGCAAATGCAATTTTGAAAATTGGAACTGCAATTTATTGGCCTAGGCTAAAAATGATAAAGAATTTAAAAAACTTGACCCGATTACACTACGGACTTTTTTTCATTATGACACATATCATTTTTGTTTTTTTGGGGGGGGTATTGAGTATCATCCAAAAAAAAAAAAAAATTGAGTTTTTATTAAATAAAAATGTATTATTCCCTACATAAATATAAGGCACAAGTTAGTACAGAACAGGTTCAAGGATTATCATATAAAGTTAACAAATGCAATTCCTTTTTCACTTTTAAATTGGGTCCCGAGATTTATTATATAAACACTGTCTGACCAGCCCCTGCATTGAAGATCCTGTGTATGTAAAAGCTTCATATTTTTCTACTAGTAGATTACAATTAATCGAATCTAAATATAAGCCAAATTGAACAACATGTGACAATTGACATAAATTGATGTGAAAAAATGATACATTAAAGTTAACAATTTAACCTTGATAAGAGGACTAAGGAACAGGACATACCTCCGCAGGTCTCTTCTTTCCTTGAACAAATGAGTCTTTCTACACAAACACCTGTTTATCTTCGTCTTATTACTGCAAACATGAATCAGACACCAATTCTTTGGATAAATAATTCACAATTTGATAGTATAAAAGATTTCTAGTGTTGGCTTACTCACCTACAAGTTTCAGTAACTACTCTCAAGAGTTTTTGAGGAAGAAAAAGATGGAGGAAAAACACAAAGATGCATGAAATGGTCACTTTTTAAAGAGCGATGATAGTTACACATCATGTGTATGGGGCAGACAATACCACTTTAGCTAAAATGGTGTTTTGAAAACACGATTTCATGTATACGGGATTGTGCAACAAGAAGTGTGTAACAAGATTTAGTTATTTTTAAATTATAAACAATATTTCAGCACACACTGGCTTGTGCCATTTGGCATGCAAATGCAATTTTGAAAATTGGAACTGCAATTATAATTGGCCTATCCTGAAAATGAGGGAGAATTAAAAAAATTGAGCCGATTACTTAGGACATTATTGGTATGGTCTAACTCTAACCCGGTCTAAGGAACAAAAAAGGTTCCTTAGAAAGGAATGAATGGTAAAAAACAAAAGGCAAAAACTCTTTTCCCAAAAATATACACTGAAGTATTTTTTTCATTATGGGAGTGGGACACCGTCATTTTTGGGGAAATAACAAAGAAACCTTTTAGAGTTTAGACTAAAAATTAGATGCATAATATATTTTAGATTGGCATAGCAGCCCAAAGAAAACCCAAGGCCATTTAGAGAACTATCGTGGAAAAGGCGAAGATTTGTTTAACCCATTCATTTTAGGGTAAGAATAACATAAAAAAGACTATCCCAATAACAATAGCAAAAAACTTGTAATTCATAAAAGTATTGAAAATTCTTTCTGAATCATAAAAGAAATGCACGTACTTTTCAATTTTGGGTTTAATTATTATTGAAATATGGATTTCTTCTGGTAAATCACTGATCCGATTTGACGATATAGTATTCTCTTTTGAAATCCTGTTCACATTTGATTTTTGAGGCGGCATATAAATGGGGTGATTGAATGGGATTGGAAATGGAAGATGGGAAATAGAGGGAACATGAGCAACTGAGTATGAAGCCATAGCAAAGGCATTGAGTATTGTGATGGGTAGGCAAGGCTAGCCATGAAGGGTATTTATGCCCCTAGAACATAGTGAAATTAAAAGCATGAGAAGCCTATTAATGTTAATTTTGGAAACACATTCCAGCATTTATTGCAATTTAGGAAACAATAATAAGGAGAGTTTATTACATTACAATTACCTACCAAATTAAAAAGGAGCCTCTGATTCCCATGCTAGACATGCCTTTCATGTTATTTTATGATCAATGCAATTTGATTGTCCATAAATGGCCAACCATATATTCCATTTGTTTAATTTCTTACCAAATGTATTGCATGTTTGATTGTCCTTAGTTTTTCCCAATGTATTGCATGTTTGTAATCTCTTGTCTGTGTCAAATTATGATTCCCATATAACAACCTTATTCTAACTTGTAATTGGTAATTTATTTCTCCAATTTAGAGATATAAATCCTTCTAAAAGGAAAAAATAAATAAATAATAGAGATATAAATCCTGTACATACGGATAATAGAAAATTCTTGATAAAAGCATGTCTTCTAAAATATTCATCTAGTACACGCTCACTTTAACATACTTCTCTTACTAAATAGATGATAAATATGTTAGCGTCTCAAAACTTAACTACAGTTTAGATTTTATCATGATAATCCTCATACTATGAATCTCAAATTTTTTAAGGATAATTCAACTATAAAGCTTCTAAATATTGCCACTCCATCAACATTTAAACAAATGTTTGTTATTACTGTTTTAATATCTATTTAAATTATTGATGGGACATTAAAATCCAATCTTCTTATTTAAATTATTGCTTGAAAATGACAGCATGATCAATTGGTTAGTAGAAGATTTTTTACCGAAAAATTTGATTGACCTGTCAAAATCGGAACCAGACTTGTTAACCCACACAAATCCAAAAGATTAAAAGGTGTATAGATTTGGGATTTGTGGATTAGTAAAAAATGGGCCAACCAATACCCGGTTCATTAAAACAACGGATTGGATTAGGATGAGATATGGGCCACATGGATTGACATGTTTTCCTTTTATTCTATTTTTCATTTTTCAAAAAAAAAAAAAATCAATTTCTTTAATTTTAGACTTGGAGGTAATATTTAATCTACAGTAGATTAAATTAAGGGTCATCAAATAGAAAAATCGCTATTTGATGACCCTTAATTGAACTTTAGACATTATTATCTACTTGTAGAAAAATCACTCTCTGCCACTTGGTCGCACTCTCTTCTTATCATACTTCAAGTAGTCAATAAATGTTATTAAAGATATTAAAAATTTTATTATATTATATTTGTTTTATAAACTCTGCTAGTAACTTTTAAACATAGGACAAAAACGTAGATAAGAAATTTATTTTTAATATTTTTTATGTGGTTCTAATAATAATAATTATTACACTACTTTGTAAGCATTTTATAATCAAACCATTTGTTGGATTACCTTTGGTTTTCCTAGTTGAACTAATTTCAGTTTTTCTATGGGTTCTAGTTAGCTTAATTAGTAAATCTATAGTGGCTAAATAAGATATTTGGAGTTTAAAACCAAAAATTGATTGGTGTTTTAGTCTGATGATAAAAACTATCACTAAGAGTGAATGCCATAAATTGAAACTCACTCTCAAAAAAAAAAAAAAAAAAATCAGTTTTTCTATGTAACTTTAGTAGTGTGCGATTTGATCCATAAGTTGATTTTATAAATATGTAGACATGTATAAGTTTTAGTTAATTTAATTAGTAAAGTTTCTTATCCTTGAATGAGAGACCTAGGTTCGAGGCTCACCTACAACAAACCAATTTTGCTATAGACACAACTTTTTTCACAACTTGCTGAAGTGGCAAGTTGTACATAGCAAAGTTATTTGTCTCAAAGTTTCATGAGAGAATGAGAGCCCTTCCAAAACTTCAATAACATTTATGTGACAAAGCATCACATTCGCTTAGGGAAAAAAAACTACAATTTGTATGCATCATCTACTAAACAAGAACCATGGATATAGTTAATACAAATGAATCTCAGCATTGGTATGGCTAAAATTTCGTAATTGCTTGGAAATTTTGGTATAATGGCTATTTGGAAGAAAGGTTCTTCCACCTAGGGCTGAGGCTTGCAAAAATCTTCATCCCATTTCCCACAAATGATGGCCATGCTTTAGCTAGATGAATATGAGCACCTCACTCTAACAAATACACAGGGGCGTTTGGTCATAATATTACGTTATTGTAATCTTACATTAATATAATCTCAATACAAGAATACAAAATTATATTGTTTAGTTTGGAATACATCTTCCAAATTAGAACTTAGTTCTTCTACCCAAACATCACAATCTGCAGATGAAACTACTCTTCTAGCGTGGGTGTGAGCTAACTTATTCCGTCCTCGTCACACATGTTAAAACTGACACTGTTGAAGTCTGCGACCTTGTTTGTGTGTCCCCTCAACCACATTCCCATACATTGTTTTGCAACAATCAGAAGCATTCAAAGTCGTAACAACCCAAAGACAATCACCTTCAACCACCACCTTGGATAAACTCAGTTCCTGCGCAATTACCATTGCTCTACGAGCTACCATTGCTTCAGCCATCTCCACCGAATGAGGAAGGTGTATGCTCTAGGACAATGCAGCAATTATCTCCTCAATTGAGTCCCTGATTGCTACCCCGATGCTTGCACAACCCAAATTTTCAAACATACCAACATCAAAGTTTATTTTGTAGAATCTCTATTGTGGCCGAGACCAACAAATAAGTAGAGCAGGGACTTAGCTTGAGATCATATTAGTGTTTGATTTTTGAAGGGGTGAATAAATAGGAGGATTGGATGGGATTGGAAATGTAAGATGTGAAACAAAGGGAACATGAGTAACTGGGTATGAAGCCATAGTAAAGAATTGAGATGGGTAGGCAAGGCTAGCCATCAAGGGTATTTATGCCCCAAGAACACATACTGAAAATAAAAGGCATGACACACCTATTATTGTCAATTTTGGAAACACAATCCAACATTTATTGCAATTTTGGAAACAAAAATAAGGAGAGTTTTATTACATTAGAATTATCTACCAAATTAAAAAGGCCCCCTCTAATTTCCATGCTAGACATGTCTTACATGCCATTTTATGATTAATGCAATTTGATTGTCCAAAAATGGCTAACCATAAATTGCATTTGTTTAATTTCTTACCCAAAGCTAAGATGCATGTTAGTTTTTCCTCATGTATAGCATGTTTGTAATCTCTTGTCTGCCAAATTATGATTCTCATATAATAACCTTATTCTAACTTGTAAATGGTAATATATTTTGCCAATTTAGAGGTATAAATCCTATAGATATGGATAATAGAAAATTCTTGATAAAAATTTGTCTTCTAAAATATTCATCAGGTACACACTCACTATAACATACTTCTCATGCTAAATAAATGATAAATATGTTAGTATCTCAAAACCTAACTGCAGTTTAGATTTTATCATGATAATCCTCATACTTATAAGAATCTCAAGAGTTTTTAGGATAATTCAACCATAAAGTTTCTAAATATTCAATCACTTTGAAATAAATGGATTGATTTTTGTCACGTCATCAACATTTTTTTATTTTATTTATATATATAAGATAAAAATTCTACTTTGGTTTAATCTAACTGTATATATGTATGAAGCTCCCTCCTAAAGACTTGAACCTCAGTCCTTACCCCCCACAATCTACAAGCACTTATATTTGTGGAGTGACTACCGCACCAAGGGTATGCAATGGTTCACGTCATCAACATTTAAACATACGTTTGGTAGTACTATTTTAATATTTTTTAAACTATTGATGAGGTGCTAAAATCCAATCTTCTTATTTCAGAATAAATATATATAATTTTAGGAATTAATAAAAGGAAGAAAGTTAGGTACAATTTATTAGGTTAGGTTCTTTAATTAAATCCAAATAGGTAGTTGTATTGAATTTAATTTTTTTTTTGAAAGATATAACATTGTTTATAGTGGGTTCCAGTTAGCTCAACTAGTAAAATATCTTATAGTTAAATAAAAGATCTAGGGTTCAATGGGCCTACACAAAAAACCGATTGATGTCTTGTTTTGATGATAAAGAGTATAATCATCAGAGGTGGATGTCATAGGTTAAAACTCTTTAAAAAGATAACACTATTTATAATTTATTGATTAATGCAACACATGTTTGAATTTAATTGGAAAACCTTATATATATATATATATGTACTTAAATTTACCCTTTATAATTTTCTCAAAAAAATATACCCTTTAAAAAATCTTCAATTAATTGAAGCCTCCTTTCATTGGTTGTTCTTCCCTTATATGGAATATTATTGTCTTTACGAACTTAGATTTGGATGTTAGATGTAATAATGTTTATCGATTAAAAATCTCTTGTTTGATCATTCATATGCTCACAAGTATTTGAAATTCAGAAATTCAGATTTTTCAAATTCATTGTGTGATGTAGTGAATTTAAGTTTAGAATTGTATTTGTTTCTCAAAAAGTTTAGAATTGTATCTTCATCTCAGTGCTAATTAATTGTCAATTTGTCATATTAAGAATTTTTTTAATATTTTTTTTATTAAAGGTCTCATCCCCAAAATTTTGAGATCAAATTTTCGATCCCAAAATTCCTTTACGATGATTTACAGATCCAATCTCTCTAACAATTTCTGGCTACATATGCTTAAGCTTTCCTGTTTTTGACTTTCAATGAGCAACCAATTTTTATCTTTATTACTAGAAATTTCTACGTGTCATTGAGTTCCCTTTAGAATAGTAATTTTGCTTTGAAATTATGGTCCACATTCTACAATTGATGCAAGTCCAGATTACGCACTGTTAGAAGTTTCTTCAACATAATTCGTAAGAGACAAATGTTGCATTGAAGAGAGACAGAGACTTAAAAACTACAATTATCTACTGAAAATGAATCCATGAAATGGTTAATACAAAAGAATCTACTACATTGGCGTGGCAAAAAATTTCTGAATTGCTTGCTAATTTTTGGCCTTGGCTAAATAGAGGGATGAATCTTCTACCTAAGTTCGAGGCTTGCAGAAATCTTTATACCACTTCCCACAATTGATGGCCTCACTTTAGTTTCGATGAATTGAAGGTCCTTGCTCAAACAAACACTTGTATTTCCAAATTCCAATAATGGCTAAGTTAACGTGGTTGTATTCTTGAGTCTTGTCAAATATGTTTGCCTTCTCAACCATATTTTCAATTTTACCAAACCCATAGGCCATACTTCAGACATTTGATCCTTCTTTCCATGGTATTTCCGGGCTTATTGCGTCTTTAAAAGCTTTTGCTTTAGACATTGCGATCCCTTCTTCCAAGGATTTCCGGGCTTATCACGCCTGGTTATATATAAATGGTGTGTAGCTTATATTGTTCTCTAGATGAAAGCGCTAGAATGATCAATGCTAAAAGAATGAGAAACAAGAAAATTTTAGTGTTGCCATATTTAGTAGAATATAAATTAATGAAACGACCTATATACTTTAGCACCAAATTGAAGTGCTTACAAATTGTGGAATCTTGTTTACAAAAATGAGAAAAATGTTTATGAGGTACTCAGATCAACAGGCTAAATTTGACAGAGAGATTGAGAAAGAAATTTCTAAACACAATTTTGTGCTTAGGTTGATCATTGATGTTTTTAGTTTTCACCCTCAAGCATTTATCAAATATAACCAAAAAAAAAAAAAAATTGATCATTAGAATCAATAATAACTCTCCAATCTATTTCCCTCTAAAATCTTTCTCCCTTATGGACTTAAGCGTCGGAGGCAATTTGGCTAATGCCACACCGGCGTGTTATTCTTCCACCCAGTTCATTTTTGCAGGTTCTCCTTCAACAGAGACAACCCTAATTGACGTTATCATCAAATACTTCAAAGTACAATATAATCATAATTTTGACACTTTTTTTTGAGAGATTTTTTGTCACTTTTTTTTAAGAAAGTTTTAATCTATGACGTCCACTCCTAATAATAGCTCTTTCTCATTAGACTAAGACACCAATTGGTTTTTGGTTTAAGCGGGAATTGAATCTCAGATCTCTTATTCAACTATCAAAGATTTTACTAATTAAACTAACTGGAACCCACATAATTTTGACAATTAAAAAGTAATTTTAACATAAATTTATTAAAGATATATTCAAAATTTGGATTTTGAAAGTAATGGGTATAGAATAGATCATTGGAGTGGAGATGTTCTAATCTAATTTGAAGTTACCAATTAGATGTTCGAGTAATGGAGATAGAATAGATCATTGGAGTGGAGATGTTCTAATCTGATTTGAAGTTACCAATTAGATGTTCCAATCTCGTTTTGGCCCTTTTCACGTAAGTGATTAATGGTCAAGTATGAAAAATCAATAAATACATAATACCATTACCATGAGGCTAGGCATATGGCTTTCTTACCGAAAATATATATATATATAGCCTTGCCATAAAATACCTATATCAGCTGGTAAAATATTTGATAGTTGAATAAGAGTTTTGGGGTTCAATTCTTGCCTATACCAAAAATCGATTAGTGTCTTGGTTTGACAATAAAAATTTATTATCAGGAGCAAATGACATAGGTTGAAATTCTCTCTCAAAAAACCACACGCTTTCTAGAAAATGTAGGAACTACACTATCCTGCAAGGTTTGGCAAGGCAATATATATATAGGGACGGACCCAATGTGGGACTCATAAGGACCTGGCCCCTTGGCCCAAAGGAAAAAAACTGTTTTGCTTGTTATATTTTTCATTTTTGTAGTTAGGCCCTTTCTTCCAAAACCTTAAGCCCTCTCCTCTCCAATCAACCTATCTAGCCTAGTCTAACTAGCAACTATCCAACCCAAAAACTTAACAAAAACAATAAAAGCATTCATAAAAGTAATTGTATTTTAGCGAAAAAAAAACTATTTCACCAATAAACCATGTTCTATTGGAGAAGTTAAAGCTAAATGTTTTGCATCTACAATAAATTGGTATAAATACTAGTTGACTATAGCAAGTTGTTAAAAATAAAATACAATATTTTACTAAAATTCTCTTTCTTCCTTCAATTAAAAAACTCAAATTCTCTCTCTTCCTTTATTATTTTAATGAGTTGTTTAAATTATTTTAAAATAAAAAGTGGTAAAATAATAGAGCATTTGATATTGAGTGTATTGTAAAGTGAGGTAGTAAAATAAATAAAGTAGATTTTTGAAGTGCTAAAAGCTAATTTTTTAGCACCACTACTATGAATGCTCTAAATTCTAGCAAAAAAAAAAACCTTAGCCAGTCTAGTATACAACTAGGAATTGTTCTTTATTTCCATGTTATAGTCATGATATGAAAGTTGAGAATGAACGCCGTGAGACTGAAGCCCCAGTTGCTTTATTACGAAGGTCATTCAACAATAATGGTGTTGGATATCAAATTGGAATTAACAGCTCATTGATGGGAGATAATCCCAGATCATACTTCTATGGGATGCCTAATTCTTCTTCTTGCAGAAGCATAAAAAGCTTTGCAGATGTTATATCTTTCAGTAATCGCATGGGCAAGCCCTTGATGGACATTCATGCACCTAACAACTGTTTTAAATCGTTGAACACCTCTGATTATAAGAAGCAAGGGCTGCAAACTTCTATGGTAACTATTTTTACCTTTTTGGCCTCATTCTTTTATACCTAATTATCTATATAGTAGTTTTAACAAGGTAGTATGAAGATTGATATTTCAAACTAATAATCATATCATGTATATATTTAACACTTTTGATATTAATGCTATTGGATACGATGAATATCTAAAAAAAAAATTCTCTCTCACTCACTTTCTTCATGAAAATAAAAGCTTCTTAATTAGTTATTATTTTACGTCTTGGCATTTTCTATATATTTTTAAACTAAAATTAGCATAATATGTGGTTGAAAATATTAATTTATAAAAATTAATTATCCTTATTGTATTGAATCCTAATTCTTCAAAAATTGACCTATCCTTGTATCTATATATATACGATACCTGTATCCATATTAAAGCTTCCTAGGTGTACTTTCATGACTCTTGATCCATCAAGGGTTTTTTTGTTATTTGTTTTTTTTTTTTTAATTGTCTCTATAATTTGTTCTTTGTCACAAATGTTTCGGTTGAGAAATCCAAGTTGCTCCATGCAGACTAGAAATAATGGAAAAGGACAGGCAATTGCAAATGAAGGAAAAAGGAAAAGGTCTGAAGATGGTTCAGAATCAGCCCTGAAAAAACCAAAGCAAGAGAGTCCTACAGCTTCATCAGTAAAGGTATATAATGAAAACGTTATTTTTCAGGTTTAAAATAAAATATTTAAAAAAAATATATATATATATATATATATAAATTAGAAGAATAAGAATCGTGTAGATTACTTGAAAGAAACCTTTTTCATACTTAATAGGTGCAGGCTCCAAAAGTCAAGATTGGGGACAGAATCACGGCCCTTCAGCAAATTGTGTCACCTTTTGGAAAGGTTAGCACATGTGCACTATGACTTTCTTTCTTTCTTTTTCCCTATCCTTTTTCGTTCTCGCATTTTAAAACATTAGCTTTATTATCAATTTTTGTTTCAATTGATTTTCAGACTGATACTGCATCGGTGCTCTTTGAAGCTATTCAATATATAAAGTTTCTACAAGAACAAGTACAGGTGATATAATCATCTGAACTCTTCCTTTTTATTTCAGCAGTAGTAGCAGCAGCATCAATTATAAGTATTTTCATCGTCACCATATACTATTTCTATATAAATTAACGCAAGAAAATATTAATGACACAAGCAATGAAAGAAATAAAGACTATAAGGATGACATTGACTAAAAAAATAGAGACTGCTGTACTTTGTCCCCTATTTGAATGAAGTGGGACGAGTGGCTGTAAAAGTCTTAGCACCAAAACAAAACCAACAAAAGAAATGATCCTGTTCCTGAAGTAAGAGCAGCACTTACCATATCAGTACTATTTACGTTCTTTGTGACAAAATAAACACCGAGCCTATTATTTGTTTGAAATTTCTCTATAAACATAAGAATTAAATCAATATTGATGATGCTACCTTTTGATACATTTTTCAGCTACTGACTAACCCTTACATGAAGACGAACTCGCACAAGGTAAAATAAAATAAGCAAGGCTGTAATTAAGTATGTGTTAATCACTTTCTAGTACTTGAAAATAGAACTCAGAAATGATTCTTCTCTTGGTGATAATTTCAGGATCCATGGGGAGGCTTGGATAGGAAAGATAAGGGAGACACAAAGCTTGATCTCAGGAGCAGAGGTCTTTGCTTAGTTCCTACCTCATGTACCCCTCAAATTTACCGTGAGAACACAGGATCAGACTACTGGAGTACACCAACATATAGAGGGAGTTTGTATAGGTGAACTTAATAAGTCTATACCTTGTTTAAATATCTTGTAATCCATTGTACCTTTGTTAGCAGAGGTGCATTTAATGATAAGAAGCTCAAGAAATTAAAAATAAATTGTAAAGTTAAATCAATGGTAAATCAAGAGAAACATTAGGTTACTTGGTTGCCATAGTAGGCACTTCATGTTTGCGTATCTTTTTGCCAAATTTAAGCAAAAAAATCAAAACAATTACAAAAAGAGGTTTTCACATCCCCCACCCCCAAAGAGAGAGAGAGAGGGGCATAAGATTTACATGGGTTGGACTTAAACGTCTACATTCACAGGTAAAAACGGAGAATTTTCATTAACAAAATATGGAGTTTATAATGGTAGCAAAACCAATAATAGAATCGAAATACTAAATATACGCTTAAAGAACTCTCTACAACAATTAATACATGCTGAAAGAATTTCTAGTTACTTTTGCTAGCTTTCTTGTATTGCCACATAGAAAGAATTATCAACGGGCCGCCAGAATAATATAGAATCATTAGATGCTTTGTTATAATAACATGCACTATGTCAAAGTAGTCAATATGGTATCAATCCTAGCTATGGTATGTACTGTATTGGATATTAACTGATATTGATTCTTTCTAGAAACATACCAGATAAAATATCAAACTATATCGATTAAGCTATGGAGTATGGATATTGTGTTTCGGTCTATATTAATGTTTTTGGCCTATATAATTAAAAATTAAAATTTTATATATTATAAAACATGTAAATTAAGATAATTCATTAGGAATAAAATATATATACTTAAGCTAATATTTGAGCTTATCAAATATATTGGTATTGACTAGTACCAATTACCAAAATATTTCATTCACCTAATTAAACTAAAACAACCTCTCGTAGGATATTGACTACTTTATGTTATATGCCAAACTATTATTATTTTATAATTTGATAATTGGGAAGAAGAGATTTGAACTTTAAACACTTTTGTTGGAAATTCCAAAAGAAATACTAATTAAGGTACAAAACTCTTGGCCAAATCTATAGTAGCTCATAAATATAAAAGGTCCATTATATGGCCTTCATTGCTCATCATCTAGCTAGAGTTGTCATATATTTACTATAACTATAATAACAACATATGAACTCTTCGTTCAAGTATAAACCATAACATTATACCAACTTCCAATTGCACCACATAAGGAATAGGAGACATGAGCTTCTCCTGAATCTCCTCAGATTTTGGTGACAAAATTATAGATAGCTTGTGATTTTAGGATATTACAAATTTTAATTCATAAATTTTATAATTTGATTCGTTAACTTTTAAACATTCCAAAATTTTGTATATTATATTGTTGATAAACTTGCATACGACAATAATATTATTCATTGTCATATCATTTTTTAAAATTTTTATAATAAAATTGATAATAATTCTAATTTTTTTTCCTTAAATCACCAATATTATCAACTTTTACGACATAACAATAAAGTAAAGAAATAATGACTTAAACCTTTTTTTTTTTTTAAATTACTTTAAATAAGCAATTTCACATGAATTTTCATATCCTCTCATACATGGAATTTTCAGTCACTCATTAGGACCCACCACAAGATGAAGAAAAAGGGCTGTGAAAACTTTAATGCTTATAATTATTGTTATATATGTGGATTTGATAGGTGACGTTCATGTATGGTTAAACTCTAGATTAGTTGGGCCGGGTTCACATTATCCAAAAAGAAAGTTCAAGCCATGTTTACAGTAAAATGACTCATCTTGACTTTCTTGGGCCTTTGAAGATTTTGCAATATTGTATTTTAAGGTCAACCTAGTACAATCATTTTAGGGAGACTTTTAATCAGTTGAGAGACAGACTCTGGAGTCATGTAAAAAGTTACGGGCAATTTCAAAAAGTCAGAAGAAAATTTAGCTTCAAAGGTAATTTTCTTTTTTTTCAAAATAGTTGGGGAGAAAATTCTCAAACTTATTTTATATGTTTTTATTAAATGTAAATTTTAACAAATTAACTCTTAGATTGCATTTTAACATTATATTTTCAATGCTTGCAAAATTTTAAGAATGTTAAAATCAGTAACTATGTTATCAAATAAATTTTTAAATTTTAAGTTTTTGTAATTTTAAATTATGCATTAAAAATATATTTGTGGATCGAATAGTAATTAACATACAATTTGAACAAAATTTTACATTAACTTTTAAGAACATAAAAAACATGAAATCTAATGGTTAAATTTTCAAAGTATATAGTCATGTTAATTTGTTAGTAGGAGTTTGGAAGATTTATCTTTAAATTAGTTTAGAGGAAAAAATTTTCCAGTTTCAAATCAGTTTGGAACTATCTTCTCCCAACTTATTATGTGATCATTGAAGAGATAATCTATATATAGTTTTAGTCATATGACATTTTTAATTAATCATTATTTGTTAAAATAATACATATATATAGTCTTATAAAAGTCTTATAAATCACTACCTTATAAGTTGGAGAATATTCCTCTAATATGATTAAAGCTAAACTTTGTCCTTTAAAGTCCATGATCTTCTTCTTCTTCTTCTTCTTCTTCTTCTTCTTCTTCTTCTTCTTTTATTTTTTTTTTTATCTTTTGACTCACCCAAAATGACATCATAATTAATTGTTCTATGATTCATTTAACTTCCACCACCGTTTCAACAATAGATGGATAATGAAGTATAATGCAATAAAAAATAAGTTTATATATGTGGTAGATATATATAACACTTTAACATATATAAATGGAGGACTTTTTTTTATAATTTTAGATGAGAAAATCAAAATTACCTTAAACTTTGAAAGTGTAAATTGCAATTTAGTCCAACAAGGATCTGTTACATATGCGTCTGTGATAACATACTGGTGACCATCTGGAGGCAATTAGCGGTTGGAGTAAGGTGGTGAATGGAGAACGGTAATGAAAATCCTGGGTTGGCTCGAAAATATAACTTGCTCATTCGAAAAAAATATATATATATTTCTACGCGTATTAATTTCGGTTAATTCAATTCTTTATGCTCTATAAGATCACACTTTTTGGGACTGAAAAAGATTAGTATGTCAGCTTGATCCTCTAATTAACACAAAGTGTAGTGCTAGGCTTCAATAGATAGGCCAGAATTATCTGATTTTTTGCTACTAATTAATATGTAAATCCTTTGCAACTACACTTTTATCAATAATCACTTGGTAAGTTGTGAGACATGACTCATGACGTATTCTTATCATATCAATCTGTAAAAATGATCACTAAACTATTTGAATGAAGAATGGTGGAGCAGCTTATATGCTTTTCAATGTGGCCGCCCTCATTATTTTGTCCTAGTGTGTGAACGAATTGTAATTTTTCCAATGCCACAACTAATTTCTAGAAGTATATATGTTCATGAAGGGAAAAAGTGAATGCCAATTAGCGAAAGTTCAAAGGGGAGATGAGAATAAAGTGCAAAAACCAGAAGTGGTGGTGCATTTCAAGATGTTGTTGATGGCGTTTATAATGAGAATAGAAGAGACTATTGCGTCTTGACTACTATTTTTAGAGGAGAATTATGTACTTTCTCAATTGCTGAGAGCATAGCCAGCCTCAGGTTGATTTGATTAATTTCTCAGCACTTATTACACAAAAAATCTCATCTCCTTCAATTTTGTAACCCAACACCAACCAAAGTCCGACCCAAATACGTTCAAGGAAACCAACCCAAATCCAACCTAGATCCCATCTCCTTCAATTTTGCAACCATTAAAGGATCCAACTCCATGGTTTTAGAGTCGATGATGCGGAATCATAGTTTTTTAGTTTGGGAAACATCTTTAATGGTGGTGGTAATGGCAAAAGGCAGTAGCGATCAGCTTAGGGAAAAGTTTTTGGGTTTAGATCGCAAGAAGAGAGAAAGAAATCGAACTGAGTTGCAGAGAGAGGAAGTGAGATAGATTGGAGAAGCCACCACCGGTTTCTGGGAGTTTTTTTTATTTGTGTTCGTCATGCTTCAAGAGAGAGGGTGGAGAAAACAAAAAAAGAAAGAGAAATATCTGGGTTTGATCGACTTATCCCTCTGCTTATTAAAAAATAAAAAATAAAAAATAAAAAAAGCAAATCAAACCTCTAGCAAAACTTGTTTAAAGACCAATTTATCTCGATGGGCATTTTTGTGTTTGGATAACAAGAAATAGCAAGAAAATATTAGAAAATTTGGAAATGTTTGCTACATATATATATATATATATATATTTCTCTATTAAAAATTGAAAAATTATATTAAAATGGAAATGTTTGCTACATATATATATATATATATATATTTTCTCTATTAAAAATTGAAAAATTATATTAAAATTTTTTTATTCATTTTAAATGTTGATATGGACTTTTTTAATATTAATTAAAATTTTTTATTATTTTTTTAATGACCACGTAGGTATTTTGTGTGCCAGCTATGCACTTTGTGTGTCATATACACAATTTTCATTAGACGAAAATGCACTTTTGATCTTTATATTTTGGGTCAATTCCCAGTTTAGTCCCAAAATTGATTTTATTACTATTGTAGTCCTTAAAAAAAGAAAATCATTTTTAAAAGGGTCCATGTCGTCAAACCTTAAGCAAAACTTGTTTAAAGACCAACTTATCTCGATGGGCATTTTTGTGTTTGGATAACAAGAAATAGCAAGAAAATATTAGAAAATTTGGAAATGTTTGCTACATATATATATATATATATTTTCTCTCTATTAAAAATTGAAAAATTATATTAAAATTTTTTTATTCATTTTAAATGTTGATATGGACTTTTTTAATATTAATTAAAAAAATTTATTATTATTTTAATGACCATGTAGGTATTTTGTGTGCCAACTATGCACTCTGTGTGTCATGTATACAATTTTCATTAGACGAAAATGCACTTTTGATCCCTATATTTTAGGTCAATTCCCATTTTAGTCCCAAAATTGATTTTGTTACTATTGTAGTCCTTAAAAAAAAAGAAAATGATTTTTAAAAGGGTCCCTATCGTCAATCCACTAATGGAAACCTCCTACATGACAGACAAAATGCCTTGCTTGCTGACATGGCGCTAATGTGGCCATTAAAATATTATTAAAAATAATTATTTGGCATTCTTAAATACCACATCGGCATTTTAATTAATAAAAATTTAATTTTAAAAAAAGCCAAGTCATAAAATTTTTAAAAAAAAATTAAAATAAACATTAATCTAATTAAATTATTTTTCTTTTTACTTTTCAATTTTTCTTTTCAACTTTTCATTCTAATTAAATTAGTTTTCATATATTAATTGTTTAAAACGTTTTTTTTAATTGAGAATTTTCAAAATACCAAGTTCTTCCCCAAACCTATTCTTCTTCTTCCTTTCTTTTCCTTCCACCCAGAACCTTCCATGAACAACCACTTTAAGCTCTAGGAATTTGTTGATTCTCACTCTCCCTCTCTTTGATCTTTCTCTCCTAACCGATTGAGTGCTCTGGAATGGGATTGGTCTAAATCGGGTTCCCAAGCTCGACTATGGAGCTTTTATGGATGAGTGAAGGTGGCAGGATCAATTTGGATGGTGGGTCAGTTGGATTCGTGGGTTATGTATCGGTTGGTGATGGGTATTGTGTGTTGTTGTGAAACCCCAGATCTGTAGTGGTTGTGGATTGGTTTGGATTCGTGGGTTGCGATCGGTTGTTGGAGGGTGTTGTGAAACACAAATCAGTTGTTGGTGGGTGTTGTGAAACACAGGTAGGTGGTTGGTAGCTAGGTGAGTCACAGTGCTTTTTTTTTAGGGGGGGTACTGCAGACCCACTGCCAGCAAGCCAAACAACCGATCTCAACCCTCAAAAACTCGATTTAAACCCAAAATCGAAACCCAAAATTGAAAATCGGAACCCTAAACCTAAAATCGAAACTGTAAACCAAAAACGGGAACCCTAAAACACAAATCAAACCAAATAATTGTAAAAACTTACTGTCAGTCGGCCTTGCGAGAGTGTGTTCACTGAGATTGAGAGTTCGAGAGAGAGAGTGTGCGTCTGTGTGTTACCGATCGACGAGAAGC
This sequence comes from Quercus suber, assembly GCF_002906115.3. NCBI lineage: Eukaryota > Viridiplantae > Streptophyta > Magnoliopsida > Fagales > Fagaceae > Quercus > Quercus suber. The sequence goes on along the minus strand of NW_027069794.1, from coordinate 757,148 downwards.
GAATGGAGGGGAGGGAAGACCGGAAGGAGGAAGGGGATTCGAAGACTGTGGAAGCGAGGGAAGGAGTTTGAGAGTTCAGAGTTCAGAGGAAGGGGATTCGGAGAGAGTAGCGTGAGAGTTTTTTGAGAGAGTAGCGTGAGAGTTTTCAGAGGAAGGGGTTTTTTTCCTTTCTGTGGAGTGATGATTTTTTTTTTCTTAATAATTTAGAGTAAATGTTGAAGGCAGACATACCCTGAGCTGCGTTTCGTAAACGCAGCTCCAGACATATACGAAAAAAAAAAAAAAACAAAAACCCCAAAAACGCAGCTCGCCATTTAAAAACGCAGCTTCAGGGTGGTTTCTAGCCGGGTTTAGTAAAACGCGGCTCAATGTTTAAGCTGGAGCCGCGTTTTTGTAAAACGCGGCTCAAACTCTATGCTGGAGCCGCGTTTTTGTAAAACGCGGCTCAAACTCTAACCTGTAGCCGCGTTTTACAAAAACGCGGCTACAAAACGCGGCTACAGGACGCGTTTTTTGTAGTGTTTGTTTGTTGGAGATGAAGGTGTTTGGCAGTCAAAGTAGGGTTTTGGAGAAGAGCAGTGGACCATGATTTTTGAACGCACTGGAAACGAGTTAATGATTTCACTGGACGTCTTGATAGGTAGGGACAGACCTAGAGTTTTGAGTGAAGGAGAGCAGTTTTACTATTGATTGTGTGTAGCGATTTCAACTTTTAATTCTGCTACTTAGTTTATAAGATTTTTTTTTTTTTTGGTTGGTAAGAACAAAATTATTTATGTTTAGAATTTTTTAAATGATAGGGTTGTTTATTTTAAATAAAATTGGTTAATTGAGCTTAATTTTTTTTTTTTTAAGTTTTACCATTAGTAATTTTTGTTGTTGAGCTATTTTTTGGAGGCTTGTATATTTGGTTTTAGATTTTAGATCTATAAATTTTTTTATAGTCGCTAAAATGAGGAAAATACTAGCGCTACAAACTTTTTTATAAAGTATTGATGTAATACTATTAAGTAAAAAAATAATGTGAGTGGTGGGTTTATATGTGAACCAATAAAAATTTGCTACTAAAACAATTTTTAAAAATATTGTAAAAAAGTTTGTGAGTATAGCATTACTCTTAAAAGAATTAATGATATTGTTTAAGGGAAAAAATATAATTTTATAGAACAAAATTGTTAAAATTAGAACACACATAATAATAATAATAATAATAATAATAATAATAATAATTTTTTTTTCTAATTTTAGGGTGGGCCATTGCCCCTCCCCACCCCCCAGTCCAAAGCTAGCTACGTCCTTGTTGACAGGATCTCTTCCAACAACTCTTCAGGTAAAGATATATTATTATTCAACATTAACATTAACCTTCTCGACCTTGTCAACCTCACCCTCCACTTGCACCTCGAACTCTCCATCTACGATTGAGCAGACCCTAAAATTGAGATTTTAATTTATTAGGTTATCTGGAATTTGGATAAGCTGTACCAATCTTAAAGGCTTCATTGTTTAATACCTGACTCAATATAACCTCTAGTTATTATTATCTCTTCTTTATCTTTATATATCAAAAGAATTTTGAAAGTTAGTTATTGTTTTCTGACTTTTGAATTTTTATTTATTTATTATTATTATTTTTTATACAAGATAGAATTCTACTCTAGTCTAATCTAAGTGCTTGTGGAGTGACTATCGCACCAAGGGTGTGCGGTGTTTAATATCATGTGTCGTTTAACCATATATATTGTGGGGGAGTTTTTTGCTAACCAAACTATTGGTACTCTAATGCCATTGGTTCATGCCTTATAAGATACTAAGAGGAAGGAAACTCTTCTAATGTGGGACAAAGAGCAAAATTTTCCTAAAGGAGTACTCATGAATTTCCTTAGAGCAAAAAACTCTCCCACAATAAAAGATAATTTGGTTAACCAAACTAGTGGTACTCTAATGCCATTGGTTCATGCCTTATAAGGTACTAAGAGGAAGAAAACCCTTCCAATGTGGGACAAAGAGCAAAAATTGCCTAGGGAGTACTCATGAGTTTCCTTAGAGCAAAAAAAAAACTCCCCCACATATATGTATATATATATATATATTTCTAGTGTCACTGAATTCCCTTTTAGAATAGTAATTTTGTTTGAAATAATGGTCCACATTCAACATTTGATGCAAGTCCAGATTACGCACAGAGAGAGAGAGAGAGAGAGAGAGAGAGTCAATTCAAAGCTACAATTATCTACTAGAAATGAATCCATGAAATGGTTGATACAAAACAATCTACTACATTGGCATGGAAAAAATTTCTTAATTGCTTGCTAATTTTTGGCCTTGGCTAAATAGAGAGATGAATCTTCTACCTAAGTTCGAGGCTTGCAAAAATCTTCATCCCACTTCCCACAATTGATGGCCTTACATTAGTTTAGATTAATCGAAGGACAACCTTGCTCAAACAAACACTTGTATTTCCAAATTCCAATGAAAGCTAAGTAGTTCTTAACGTGGCTGTATTCTTGAGGCTTGTCAAATATCTTTGCCTTCTCAACCATAATTTCTAGTTTTACCAAACCCATAGACTGTTAAGGATATATTTTATGTAGTTGGCTAATCCTTTGACAAAACGCACTTTACTTGTATTTGGGTAGATCTAAGTTGTATTTAATGCTTGAAGAAACATGTTGTTCAAGTCTAGTATTAAAGCCATGAAGATTGGACCAAGAAACAAGTGAAGAAAAGGTGTTCAATAAAGCTGGATAGATATCTCGACACCTGCGGATAGATAGCTCAATAGCTTCTCGATAGCTCCTCGACACCTGGCTATCTGTCGAGCTCTTCAGCTGATTCTTATCGCAATCTCGATAGCTTCTTGATAGCTGGTCGATCGATCGAGAAAGTTTCTATCCCCTCAACACCTTCTCCACACCTCCTCGATAGCTGCTATCTGTTGAGATTCATTAAACCTCGACACCTCCTCGACACCTCTCGATCGATCGAGGTTATGGGAAATCAGAATTTCAGCTTTTTGATTTTTGGGCCAGGCTTATGTATTTGAGTAGGATTTCTTTTCTCACAACCCTAGACTTATATAAGGCTTATTTTAAAGGCCGTCACATAAGAGAATACAAGGAGAACATATGCAAAAGATGATCGATGTCTTATTCTCTCTAAAAGAAGTTACTGCGTCTTTGCGCCTTACGGTTTTGTAACCAAGTGCTTCTTGATCTTCATTGTTGATGAAGTGAAGAACTTTGCAGCCAACATTCTTCTTTCTCAAATTGGTGAGTGAGTCACGTATTGGGATTTGTGCAAAGGAGTTAGTCACGTACTGGGATCCGTGCAACAAAAAGGGTGGCGTTCATATATTGAAGAGTTCAGAGGTTCTGAAGCGGTAGAAAGTTTCTGCTGTGAGTTCATCTACGGGGATTGTAGAGTATAGGGACAAAGGTTTTGTACTAGATCTGAAACTTCTCTTTACTATAGTGGATTGCTTTTCGGGAAGGTTTCCCCCCAGGTTTTTTACTGTGAAACTGGTTGGTTTCATTAGTTTTCCTGGGTCATCATATCTTGTCTTATTTACTTTTCCCCTGCATTCATTATTGACATGATATTGATGTTTGATTGTTTTAACAAGGTTTGTTCATAATAAATCTAATTAACAACTTGGGTTTAAAACTTGTTAATTATATCAACCGGGGTCTATATTTTCCAACAAGTGGTATCAGAGCGGGTTCACTCTGATTGGATTAATTTCTTGAGTGTGATCCATTGACCCCTGTTGTCATGGATAGAGGACAATCTTTATTTATACCTTCTTTATTTGATGGAACTAATATGCGTATTGGAAAGTTTGTATGAAAGTGTTCTTGCAGGCTCTAGGTGAACAGGTATGGCAAGCTATTGAAGTTGGCTGGATTAAGCCGAAGGAAGCACCTGTGGATTGGGATGATGCAACAATTGTAGCTGTAAATTTCAATAGTAGGGCCTTGAATGCTTTGTTTTGTGGGGTGACTAATGAAGAATTCAAGAAAATTTCATCCACTGAAGTTGCCAAGGAAGCATGGACTGTTCTTGAGACCACCTATGAAGGTACCAAGGCAGTAAAGACTGTGAAACTTCAACAACTCACAAGTAGTTTTGAAGAAATAAGGATGGAGGAGGATGAGACATTTGATGAGTTCTATGCCAAACTCAAGGATATTGTGAATTCTACTTTCAACTTTGGAGAATGTATTGCAGAATCCAAAATTGTTAGAAAAATCCTTAGGTCCTTACCTGAAAGATTCCATGCCAAGATCACTGCCATTGAAGAAGTCAAGGACATTGATCAAATTCCTTTGACTGAGCTTGTAGGGAACCTTCAAACCTATAAGATGGGATTAGGCTCAATGGGAAAAGGTGGAAAGAGCAAAAACTTGGCTCTTAAGGGTATAGAGGAAGAGACTGAGGACTCTGAAGATGAAAATCAAAGTGAAGATGAGGATGAGGATCTAACCTTCATAACTGATGAGATTATCAAACTTCTTCAGTTTAGGAAAAAGGATAAGGGCAGACCTCCTAGGAAACCTAAATCCTTTAGGAAGGGCAAGAATGAAAAACCCCTTATTCAATGCCATGAGTGCAAAGGTTTTGGTCATATGAGGATAGAGTGTCCAAACTACCTCATGAAGGAAAAGACCGAGAAGCCAAAAGAGAAAGGGTTGGTTGCTACCTGGAGTGATACTGAGGATGACTCTTCTGATGAGTTTGTGGATGAATGCCGTCAAGTTATGGCTTTTGCTGCCACAACCGATAAGGTCATTGTGGAGAGTGATAGTGACAGTGAGGATTCTTCTAATGATGAAGTACCTAAGAAGATGACCCTTCAAGAAGCCTCTGATAAGACTGGCTTAAGATATGCTGTTTCCTCCAACCCCTTCTCATCCACAGCTTCTGCATCAAGGACTATCTTTGTGCCACAATCTGAGAAAGGTAATAGAGGTTTGAAATCCAAAACTGATCTGGCTAATTCTAAATCCTTTGTTAAGCCTTGTGTTTGTCATCATTGTGGTGTTGCTGGACACATTCGTCCTAATTGCTTTAAGTTGTATCCTCATAAGCAATTTTCCAAACGGTCACACGTTTCCTCTCAAGCACCTACACCTTTGTTTGGAGAGTTATTAAAAGTCTTGAACTTTTTAACTCAATTTCAGGAGAATTTTATTTCTTCTATGTCCTTTAGTAGACATACTAGGACACGTGCCTTTTTATCTTCACGGCCAAAGACTCGTGCTGTGTGGGTGAGAAAGGAGCTTAAGACTTAATTGTCTTTTTTTTGTTTGTCCTCTGCTTTAATTCTTTCTATCTAAAGTAGGACTTTCTTGCTTGATCTCTTATCTGTTCTTGGAATCATGCTTTCATGCATCTGCATATTTCTATCATGTTTTCATGCATATGCATCTTTCTTTCATGTATACATGTTGTTTATCTGTTTTTGTTTGGTTGTTTAGTTTTTATTTGGTTTTGTTTTCAAAATAAAAATAAAAAGTAAAAATCAGAAAAATACAAAAACAGTGTGTGTTTGTGTACTTTGGTACTTGTGTACCTTGGATGGCCATTGAAACAAAGTTTCTAAACTTTGTATCTTTTGTAGTTTAGATGGGCATCTCTATGCACAACTAAGCAAGTGAGCTTTGTGGCTCTTGTTTGTGATGAGTAAGATTAAGTTACCTCTTAAAACTTAACACTCATATCACTCTTTTTGACGGGTAGGACTAGAAAATCCTAAGAGAAATGCATAAATAACCATCTCACCACTGTTGCCCGCCAATTATAATATGACACCTGTATGCTTCGGTATAGCAAAAGTGCAATGTCAAAGACATTCGTATGCTTCGGCATAGCAAAAGTGCGATGTCAAATACTTAACATCTTGGGTATTTCTTTCCTCTCTTTTATATGCCCATGCATGATATGCTAAAATAAAAAAAAAATATGCAAAGAAAATAAAAAAACAAAAAGATCAAAAATGCTTTAAATATGGTTGCAAGCGTGTATTCTAGGAGATGTGGGAGTTATAGGATGTACCTCGAAGGTGATAGTCTCCATCAAACAGTTATGATTGTGTGTGAGTTAAAAGTTATTTTCTCATATCTCAGATCGTCATAACATGTATACACATATGCAATCTTGCGATATTTTTCACACACAACACGCAATATTCTTTGCTACTTTTGATACATATGCAGGTACAATGTGATTTGGCCATCACAAAGGTTTTACATGTGCTAATGTATGCTCACTAAACTGTCTTGACTTATTTTTGAAATATAAAATTGGTTAGACTTGTTTAGTGTGTGTGTGTGTGTGTTTTGGGTTTTATGTGCTTAACATTTTTCTTGTTTTTCACATGTTTTGCATCCTTCTATTATCTTGTCATCCATAGCATCTTGTTTCATTACATTCATGCATTTATATGGATTTCTTTGTACCCCCTTGATCATCTTTGATCATCTTTATGTTTCTCGGGTTAAGCTTTCTAGTTTCTTGTACCCTTTGTCAATCATGACAAAAAGGGGGAGAGAAATTGTGACTTTGTGGGTTCTTTTTTTAAGATTCTACAAGTTAGGGGGAGAAATACATTCCTTTGTAAGGGGGAGATGTGTTTCATCTTGTTAGGACGAGTGCTTACTTCCTTGCTCTTGTACCTTGGGTCTTGTGACTATATTTACATACATTGTGTTTATCTTCTTTATATGCTGATGTATGTTTCTTTCACCTACCTTACATGTGTTGTTTCTTTTCTTTCTTCATACACATGTTTCTTATATTTGTATGCAATCTATTATTTCTGTTTCACACTAAGATACCTTGATGAGTTTTGTTTAAAGTGTTTCAGAAATACAGGTTGTCAAAGTCTACTTGCCATAAACTCTCTTCTTGCAAAATTTTTCAAGAGTTTGTGTTAGGATAGATTTTATTGTTTTCAACAAGTGAGTATGAGTTGAGTGATTTATAACTTCTCTCATATGTTCATTTGTTTGTTGTGATTTTGTCACGGATTGCCAAAGGGGGAGATTGTTAAGGACATATTTTATGTAGTTGGCTAATCCTTTGACAAAACGCACTTTACTTGTATTTGGGTAGATCTAAGTTGTGTTTAATGCTTGAAGAAACATGTTGTTCAAGTCTAGTATTAAAGTCATGAAGATTGGACCAAGAAACAAGTGAAGAAAAGGTGTTCAATAAAGCTGGACAGATATCTCGACACCTGCGGATAGATAACTCGATAGCTTCTCGATAGCTCCTCGACACCTGGCTATCTGTCGAGCTCTTCAGCTGATTCTTATCGCAATCTCGATAGCTTCTCGATAGTTGGTCGATCGATCGAGAAAGTTTCTGTCCCCTCGACACCTTCTCGACAGCTACTATCTGTTGAGATTCATTAAACCTCGACACCTCCTCAACACCTCTCGATCGATCGAGGTTACGGGAAATCAGAATTTCGACTTTTTGATTTTTGGGCTAGGCTTATGTATTTGAGTAGGATTTCTTTTCTCACAACCCTAGACTTATATAAGGCTTATTTTAAAGGCCGTCACATAAGAGAATACAAGGAGAACATATACAAAAGGTGATCGATGCCTTATTCTCTCTAAAAGAAGTTACTGCGTCTTTGCGCCTTAGGGTTTTGTAACCAAGTGCTTTTTGATCTTCATTGTTGATGAAGTGAAGAACTTTGCAGCCAACATTCTTCTTTCTCAAATTGGTGAGTGAGTCACGTATTGGGATTTGTGCAAAGGAGTTAGTCACGTATTGGGATCCGTGCAACAAAAAGGGTGGCGTTCATATATTGAAGAGTTCAGAGGTTCTGAAGCGGTAGAAGGTTTCTGCTGTGAGTTCATCTACGGGAATTGTAGAGTCTAAGGACAAAGGTTTTGTACTAGATCTGAAACTTCTCTTTACTATAGTGGATTGCTTTTCGGGAAGGTTTCCCCCTAGGTTTTTTACTGTGAAACTGGTTGGTTTCATTAGTTTTCCTGGGTCATCATATCTTGTCTTATTTACTTTTCCCCTGCATTGATTATTGACATGATATTGATGTTTGTTTGTTTTAACAAGGTTTGTTCATAATAAATCTAATTAACAACTTGAGTTTAAAACTTGTTAATTCTATCAACCGGGGTCTATATTTCCCAACATAGACCATAGCTTCAGACATTTTATCCCTCCTTCCATGGTATTTCTAGGCTTATCGCATCTTTAAAAGCTTCTGCTTTAGACATTGTGATCCCTTCTTTCATGGATTTCCGAGCTTATCACGCCTGGCTATATCTAAATGATGTGTAGTTTATATTGTTCTCTAGACGAAAGCACTAGAATTATCAATGCTGAAAGAATGAGAAAAAAGAAAATTTAATGTTGACATATGTAATGGAATTGAAATCAATGAAACGAGCTACATACTGTTAGCACTAAATTGAAGCGCACACAAATTGTGAAACTTGTTTATAAAATAATAACAAAAATATTTATGTAGTACTCTGATTAACAGTCTAAATATGACAGAGAGATTGAGAAAGAAATTTCTAAACACAACTTTGTGCTTAGGTTGATGTTTTCAGTTTTCACCTTTAAGCATTCATAAAATATAACCAAAAAAAAAAAAAAAAGTGTCGATCATTATAGATCAAGACACTAATCAATGTTAAACAAATGGATTCGCTACAAAGAGAAGTATAATAAGAAACACTAGGAATCTTGGATGTTCTGATGAATAGATTTAATTATAAGACTTGCCATCTCAAAACCAAGCATATGAAGTAGGCATTGATTGTAATATATATTCAAGCTTTTAGTTCATAATAGAATTAGAAAATAATCGCTCTATAATGCATCATAGGTAAACATATTTTTGACAGTGTCTTATTTGGGGCATTTCAATGAATAGACTAAATCAAAGACACATAATTGCTGTAATAACAATATAATAGTTTCATTCTTTTAGTCTACAAAGAATTAGGACAATGTATATCACAACTGACCGAATGTCCAAACTTACCAAAAGAGAGTTAGATTAACAAAAATAAAATGATTAGAAAGCCTTCCATACCGTTAGAAGATTGAGGAACCCACCTATTATTTTTTTAATATAGATTATTATTTTTGGGTTCGAGATAAGATTTATAATTTAATATAGATTATTTTTTTAATATAGATTATTGAGGATCATCAATAAAAAAAAAATAATATAGAGTATTTTTTAATAAAAATGTATTATTCCCTGCATAAATCAAGCACGTTAAGGCACAACTTAGTACAGAACAGGTTCAAAGATTATCATATATAAGTATAAATGCAATCCTTTTTCACTTTTAAATTGGGTCCCGAGATTTATTATATAAACACTGTTGGACCAGCCCCTGCTTTGAAGATCCTGTGTATGTGAAAGCTCCATATTTTTCTACGAGTAGATTACAATTAATCGAATCTAAATATAAGCCAAATTGAACAATATGTGACAATTGACAAAAAATGATATGAAGAAATGATACACTAAAGTTAACAACTTAAGATTAATAAGAGAACTACGGAATAGGACATACCTCCTCAGGTCTCTTCTTTCCCTGAACAAATGAATCTTTCTACACAAACACCTGTTTATCTTCATCTTATTACTGCAAACATAAATCAGACACCAATTCTTTGGATAAATAATTCATAATTTGATCGCATAAAACTAATCTCAAGAGATTTTGAGAAAGAAAAAGATGGGAAAAACACAAAGATGCAAGAAATGGTCACTTTTTAAAGAGTGATGGTAATTACACATCATGTGTGCGGGTCAGACAATACCACTTCAGCTGATATGGTGTTTTGAAGACACATATACAGAGTACTTTTTCATTATTGCACACCATCATTTTAGGGTAAATAGCAGAGAAACTTTTAGAGTTTAGACTAAAAAGCTAGATGCATGAGAAATTTGAGACAGACATAGCAGCCCAAAGAAAAACCCTAGGCCATTTAGTGAACTATCGTGGGAAAACGAAGATTTGTTTAACCCATTCACTTTAGGGTAAGAATAGCATAAAAGACTACCCAATAACAATAGCAAAAAAACTTGTTATTCACAAAAGTGTTGGAATTTTTTATTTTTTTTATCATAAAATAAATGCACTTAGATTTCAATAGTGGCAATAGTGGGTTTAATTTTTGTTGAAAAACAAATTTCTTCTGGTAAATCATTGATCCGATTCAACAATCCAATAATCTCTTTCGAGATCATATTTGTGTTTGATTTTTGAAAGGGCGGATAAATAGGAGGATTGGATGGGATTGGAAATGAAAGATGTGAAACAGAGGGAACATGAGTAACTAGGTATGAAGCCATAGCAAAGGCTTTGAGAATTGAGATGAGTAGGCAGGGCTAGCCATGAAGGGTATTTTTGCCCCAAGAACACATACTGAAAATAAAAGGCATGGCACGCCTATTACTGTCAATTTTGGGAACACAATCCAGCATTTATTGCAATTTTGGAAACAAAAATAAGGGAGGATTTTTACATTACAATTAGCTACCAAATTAAAAAGGAGCCCTCCAATTCCCATGCTAGACTTGCTTTACATGCTATTTTGTGATCATTGCAATTGATTGTCCAAAAACGGCCAACCATATTTTCCATTTGTTTAATTTCTTACCAAAGCTAAGATGATGCATGTTAATTTTTCCCCATGTATAGCAAGTTTGTAATCTCTTGTTTTCTCATATAACCAACCTTATTCTAACTTGTAATTAGTAATTTATTTTTTCAATTTTAGAGATATAAATCCTGTACGTATGGATAATAGAAAATTCTTGATAAAAGCATATCTTCTAAAATATTCATCAAGTACACACTCACTTTAACTTACTTCTCATACTAAATAGAAGATAAATATGTTAGCGTCTCAAAACTTAACTATAGTTTAGATTTTATCATGATAATCCTCATACTAAGAATCTCAATTTTTTTTAGGATTATTCAACTATAAAGTTTCTAAATATTCAATCACTTTGGAATGAATGAATTCAATTTTGCCACGCCATCAACATTTAAACAAATGTTCGTTATTATTGTTTTAATATCTACATTATTGATGAGGTATTAAAATCCAATCTTCTTGTTGCAAAATAAATATATAGAATTCCAAAAACCCCCCAGAAAATCTTAATTTAAAGTCCTCATAGCAATTGACTAAAATTGAGGTCATCATCAATTGCTTGAAAATGACAGCATCATCAATTGCTTAAAAAAATCTTTAATCAATTGAAGCCTCCTTTCACTGGCTGTTCTTCCCTTATGTAGAATATTATTGTCTTTGCAAACTTAGATTTAGGTTTCAGATGTAAGAATGTTTATCTGTTGAAAATGTCTTGTTTGATCATTCATATGCTCACAAGTATTTGAAATTCAGATTTCTTAAATTCGTTGTTTGATGTAGTGAATTTAAGTTTCGAATTATATCTGTTTCTCAAAAAGTTTAGAATTATATCTTCATCTCAGTGTTAATTAATAGTCAATTTGTCATATTAAGATTTTTTTTATATTTTTTATAAAAGGTCTCATCCCCAAAATTTTGCGATCAAATTTTGGTCCCAAATTCCTTTACGATGATTTACAGATCCAATCTCTCTAACAATTTTTGGCTACATATGTTTTCATATTTTTGATTTTCAATGAGCAATCAATTTTTATCTTTATTACTAGAAATTTCTACATGTATAGGGAAGCTAATAGCTGTGTTGATAGATTAGCTAGGATGGGAGTTGAGCTTACTTCAGACCACCTTTTTTTGTGTAATCCATAGCCTATAGTGGTTGATTTGCTGTTTATGGACAAAGCTAGCCATGTTTGTAATAGACTTATTGTTCCTTAGTTTAATATCATGCTTGTTTAACCAAATATATATATATATATATATATTTCCACGTGTCACTGAATTCCCTTTTAGAATAGCAATTTTGTTTGAAATGATGGTCCACATTCAACATTTGATGCAAGTCCAGATTACGCGCAGAGAGAGAGAGAGAGAGAGAGAGAGAGAGAGAGAGAGAGAGAGAGAGAGAGAGAGAGAGAGAGAGAGAGAGATAAAAAAAAAAAAAAAAAAAGACTTCAATTTTTCTATGTAACTTTAGTAGCGTGCAATTTGATCCATAAGTTGATTTTATAAATACGTATACATGTTTAAGTTTTAGTTAATTCAATTATCTAAAGTCTCTTATCCTTAAATGAGGGACCTAGGTTCGAATCTCACTTACAACAAATCAATTTTGTTATAGACACAACTTTTTTCAACAACTTGCTGAAGTGGCAAGTTGTACTTAGCAAAGTTATTTGTCTCAAAGTTGCATGAGAGAATGAGAGCCCTTCCAAAACTTCAATAACATTTATGTGACAAAGCATCACATTCGCTTAGGGAAGAAAAAAAGCCTACAATTTGTATGCATCATCTACTGAACAAGAACCATGGATATAGTTAATACAAATGAATCTTAGCATTGGCACGGCTAAAATTTCGTAATTGCTTGGTAATTTTGGTATAATGGCTATTTGGAGAAAAGGTTCTTCCACCTAGGGCTGAGGCTTGCAGAAATCTTCATCCCATTTCCCACAAATGATAGCCATGCTTTAGCTAGATGAATATGAGTACCTCACTCTAACGAACACTTAGGGGGTGTTTGGTTCGCCGTGATATTACATTACGCCATAATATTACGTTATTGTAATCTTACATTAATATGATCTCAATACAAAATTACATTGTGTAGAAAGATAATGAGATTAAGATGATATGAAATATTTTGTAATTTTGAATTATGGTATTGTTAGAAATTATAAAATAAACCAAAAACCTTAATTTTACATCGATGCCAGATCACAACAAACCAAACGCCCCCTATGAATTTTCAACAATGGATAGGTAGTTCTTTACGTGGCTGTAGGCTTGAGGCTCGAGGCTTGTCAAATGTTTTTGAACCCTCTTTTGGAGATTTTCCAATTTCATCACACACATAGCTTCAGTCTTTAGACATTTGATTCCAACCCTCCATCCACGGTATTAATGGGCTTATCATGTCTTTAAAAGCTTTAGCATTAGACATTTGGATCCCTTCTTTGGGAACTTAGATTTTGATTTCAGATGCCATAATGTTTATCGATTAAAAACCTCTTGTTTAATCATTCATATGCTCACAAGTATTTGAAATTCAGATTTCTTAAATTCATTTTTGGATGCAGTAAATTTAAGTTTAGAATTATACCTTCATCTTAGTGTACATTAATTGTCAATTTTTTATATTAAGAATTTATTTTTATTTTTATTAAAGGTCTCGTCCCCAAAATTTTGAGATCAATTTTTCGGTCCCAAATTCCTTTACAATGATTTAGACCGATCTCTCTCACAATTTCTGGCTACATATGTTTTAGTGTTTTTGAATTTCAGTGAGCAACAATTTTATCTTTACTAAAAATTTTTAAGTGTTACTGAATTCCCTTTTAGAATAGTAAGGAGAGTTTATTACATTCTAGCATTTATTGCAATTTGGAAACAAAAATAAGGAGATTTTATTATATTACAATTAGCTACCAAATTAAAAAGAACCCTCTAATTCCCTTGCTAGACATGCCTTACATGCCATTTTATGATCAATGCAATTTGATTATCCAAAAATGGCTAACCATTTATTGAATTTGTTTAATTTCTTACCCAAAGCTAAGATGCGTGTACCCGCATACATCGCACACCCTTGATGCGGTGGTCACTCCACAAGTATAAGTGCTTGTGGGGTGTGGGGGGCAAGGGTTGAGGTTCAAGTCTCCAAAAAGGAGCTTCACACATATATATACTTAGTTAGGCTAGAGTATAAAATCTATCTTATTAAAAAAAAAAAAAAGATGCATGTATGTTAATTTTTCCTCATGTATGGTGTGTTTGTAATCTCTTGTCTGTCAAATTATGATTCTAATATATAACAACCTTATTCTAACTTGTAATTGGTAATTTATTTTGCCAATTTAGAGATTTAAATCCTGTAGATATGGACAATAGAAAATTCTTGATAAAGCTTATCTTCTAAATTATGCATCAAGTACACGCTCACTATAACATACTTCTCATGCTAAATAAATGAAAAATATGTTAGTGTCTCAAAACCTAACTGCAGTTTGAATTTTACCATGATAATTCTCATACTTACACGAATCTCAAGAGTTTTTAGCATAATTCAACCATAAAGTTTTTAAATATTCAATCACTTTGAAATAAATGGATTGATTTTTGTCAAGTTGTCAACATTTAAACATACGTCTGCTAGTAGTACTATTTTAATAGCTTTTAATTTAAATTATTGTTCAGGTGCTAAAATCCACTCTTCTTATCTCAGAATATATATATATATACATAAATATAATTTTAGGAATTAATAAAAAGATGAAACTTAGGTACAATTTCTTAGGTACATGAAATTAGGTTCTTTAATTAAATCCAAACATGTAGCTATATTGAATTTATGGCATGTTTGGATGTTTAAAAAAGGAGGGGGAGTAGAGTAGAGGGAGGGAGAGTAATGCAATTACCTTGTTTGGAAATTTTTTAAAGAATGAGGGGGAGGGGTTTGGAGGAGTTTGGAGGGGTTTGGACTCCCTCTAGCCTCCCAATTTTAATTCCCCCAAATTGGAGAGATTTGGAGGGGGAGTAGAGTACATAAACTATTGACCAAGTAAATTACCTAATTTACCCTTATTATATTAATAAAATTACACAAGGGGAATGACTAATTACTCCCTTCCCCCTTACTAATTTTAAAAACATCCAAATAAGGTGGAGATAAATCATTCTCCTCTACTCTCCTCCCCACTACTCCCCTTCCCTCTACTCCCCTCTACTCTCCTCCCTCTCTAAACTTCCAAACAAGCCATTAATTATTTTTGAAAGATAGATCATCGTTTATAGTAGGTTCCAGTTAACTCAATTGATAAAGTCTCTAATGTTAAATAAGAGATCTAGGATTCAGTCATCGTCTATACCAAAAATTGATTAGTGTATTGGTCTAATGATAAAGAGCACAATCATATCATTAGAAGCTGACACCAAATGTTAAACTCGCTAAATAAATAACATTGTTTATAATTTATCAGTTAATGCAACACGTGCTTGAATTTAATTGGAAAACTTTATATATGTACTTTAAATTTACCCTTTATAATTTTCTCATAAAAAATATACCCTTTAAAAAAATCATCAATCAATTGAAGCCTCCTTTCACTGGCTGTTCTTCCCTTATATAGAATTAATATTATTGTCTATGCAAACTTAGATTTAGGTTTCAGATGTAATAATGTTTATCTATTGAAAATGTCTTGTTTGATCATTCATATGCTCACATAAAGTTTAGAATTATATCTTCATCTCAGTGTTAATTAATTGTCAATTTGTCATATTAAGAATTTTTTTTATTATTATTATAAAAGGTCTCATCCCCAAAATTTTGCAATCAAATTTTGTTTCCAAATTCCTTTACGATGATTTACAAATCCAATCTCTCTAATAATTTTTGGCTACATATGTTTTCATGTTTTTGACTTTCAATGAGCAAACAATTTTTATCTTTATTACTAGAAATATCTACGTGTATAGAGAAGCTAATAGTTGTGTTGACAGATTAGCTAGGATGGGAGTTGAGTTTACTTTAGACCACCCTTTTTTTTTTTTTTTTTTTTTTGTAATCCACCGCCTGTGGTGGTTGATTTGCTGGCTATGGACAAAGCTGGCTATGTTTGTAATAGACTTATTGTTCCTTAGTTTAATATCATGGGTTGTTTAACCATATATATATATATATATATATATTTCTACGTGTCACTGAATTCCCTTTTAGAATAGTAATTTTGTTTGAAATAATGGTCCACATTCAACATTTGTTGCAAGTAGAGAGAGAGAGACTCAATTCAAAGCTACAATTATCTACTGAAAATGAATCCATGAAATGGTTGATACAAAACAATCTACTACACTGGCGTGGCAAAAAATTTCTTAATTGCTTGCTAATTTATGGCCTTGGCTAAATAGAGAGATGAATCTTCTACCTAAGTTCGAGGCTTGCAGAAATCTTCATCCCACTTCCCACAATTGGTGGCCTTACTTTAGTTTAGATTAATCAAAGGACAACCTTGCTCAAACAAAAACTTGTATTTCCAAATTCCAATAACGGCTAAGTAGTTCTTAACGTGGCTGTATTCTTGGGGCTTGTCAAATATCTTTGCCTTCTCAGCCATAATTTTCAGTTTTACCAAACCCATAGGCCATAGCTTCAGCCAATTTATCCCTCCTTCCATGGTATTTCCAGGCTTATCGCGTCTTTAAAAGCTTCTGCTTTAGACATTGTGATCCCTTCTTCCATGGATTTCCGGGCTTATCACGCCTGGCTATATCTAAACGGTGTGTAGTTTATATTGTTCTCTAGATGAAAGCACTAGAATTATCAATGCTGAGAGAATGAGAAAAAAGAAAATTTAGTGTTGACATATGTAATGGAATTGAAATCAATGAAACGAGCTACACACTGTTAGCACTAAATTGAAGCGCATACAAATTGTGAAACTTGTTTAAAAAATAATGAGAAAAATATTTATGTTGTACTCTGATTAACAGTCTAAATATGACAAAGATTGAGAAAGAAATTTCTAAACACAACTTTGTGCTTAGGTTGATGTTTTCAGTTTTCACCCTCAAGCATTCATCAAATATAACCAAAAAAAAAAAAAAAAAGAAGTGTTGATCATTAGGATCAAGAAACTAATCAATGTTAAACAAATGGATTCACTCCAAAGAGAAGTAAAATAAGAAATACTAGGAATCTTCGATGTTCTGATGAATGGATTTAAGCATTTAGTTCATAGTAGAGTTAGAAAATAATAGCTCTATATTGCTTTCCAAAAACAATATTCTAACCGTCTCTTACTTATAGTTGTCCATAGAAAGGAGTCCTGCTCTCTTTAAACTTGCATTACAGGTAAACATATTTTTGACAGTGTCTTATTTGGGGCATTTCAATGAATAGAAATAACTATATCAAAGGCACATAATGGTTGTAAGCCTGTAACAGCAATATAAAATTTTCATTTTTCAGTCTACAAAGAATTCGTACAATGCATATCACAAGACGAATGTCCAAAATTACCAAAAGATAAAAATTATTGCACTTCCAAAGTGTTTGCTATACATTGTACAACTAAAGAGCCTAACTTGTTCAAAAAGATTGGAACTAAAAAAGGGTCACATATGCATGCACTCATCTGCTAAAGCCTAGAAGAGAGTTAGATTAACAAAAATAAAATGATTAGAAAGCCTTCCATGCAGTTTGAAGATTGAGGAACCCACCTATTATTTTTTAATATAGATTATTATTTTTGGGTTAGAGATAAGATTCATAGTTTAAATATTGAGGATCATCAAAAAAAAATAATAATAATAATATAGAGTTTTTATTGAATAAAAATGTATTATTCCCTGCATAATCAAGCACATAAGGCACAAGTTAGTGCAGAACATGTTCAAATATTATCCCATATAAGTTAACAAATGCAATTCCTTTTTCACTTTAAATTGGGTCCCGAGACTTATTATATAAACACTGTTGGACCAGCCCCTGCTTTGAAGATCCTGTGTATGTAAAAGCTCCACGTTTTTCTGCTAGTAGATTACAATTAATCGAATCTAAATATAAGCTAAATTGAACCATATGTGACAATTGACAAAAAATGACATGAAGAAATGATACACTAAAGTTAACAACTTAACCTTAATAAGAGAACTACGGGAATAGGACATACCTCCGCAGGTCTCTTCTTTCCCTGAACAAATGAGTCTTTCTACACAAACACCTGTTTATCTTCGTCTTATTACTGCAAACAAGAATCAGACACCAATTCTTTGGATAAATAATTCATTATTTGATCGCACAAAAGATTTGTAGTGTCGACTTACTCACAAGTTTTAGTAACTACTGTCAAGAGTTTTTGAGAAAGAAAAACATGGAGGAAAAACACGAAGGTGCATGAAATGATCACTTTTTAAAGAGTGGTGATAGTTACACATTGTGCGTACAGGACACAAAATACAAGAGTGTGTAACAAGATTTAGTTCTTTTTAAATTATAAACAATATTTCAGCACACATTGGCTTGGGCCATATGGCATGCAATGCAATTTCTGAAAATTGGAACTGCAATTTTAATTGGCCTAGCCTAACAATGTGAGAGAATTAAAAAGTTGGGCAAATTATATAGGACATTATTGATATGGTCCAACCTGGTCCAACGAACAAAAACAGTTCCATTAGTCAAAAGGAATGAAACTGGGTTTCCCAAAAATACACACTACGGTACATTTTTTCATTATGGCACAGCATCATTTTTGGGGGGGGGAAACAGAACTTTTAGAGTTTAGACTCAAAAACTAGAATAACATAAAGAGACTATCCCAATAACAATAGCAAAAACAAAACCTGTTATACATAGAAGTATTGGAAATTCTTTCTTAATCAAAAAAGAAATGCACTTACATTTCAATAATAGGTTTAATATTTCTTGAAATATGGATTTCTTCTGGTAAATCACTGATCCGATTTGACAATCCAGTAACCTCTTTTGAGATCATATTAGTGTTTGATTTTTGAAGGGGTAAATAAATAGGAGGATTGGATGGGATTGGAAATAAAAGATGTGAAACAGAGGGAACATGAGTAACATGAGTATGAAGCCATAGTAAAGGCATTGAGAATTGAGATGGGTAGGCAGGGCTAGCCATGAAGGGTATTTATGCCCCCAAGAGCACATACTGAAAGTAAAACGCATGACACACGTATTATTGTCAATTTTGGAAACACAATCCAGCATTTATTGCAATTTTGGAAACAAAAATAAGGGGAGTTTTATTACATTAGAATTTTCTACCAAATTAAAAAGGCCCCTCTAATTTCCATGCTAGACATGCCTTACATGCCATTTTATGATCAATGCAATTTAATTGTCCAGAAATGACCAACCATATATTGCATTTGTTTAATTTCTTACCCAAAGCTAAGATGCATGTATGTTAGTTTTCCGTCATGTATAGCATGTTTGTAATCTCTTGCCTGTCAAATTATGATTCTCATATATCAACCTTATTCTAACTTGTAATTGGTAATTTATTTTGCCAATTTAGAGATATAAATCCTGTAGATATGGATAATAGAAAATTCTCAATAAAAGCTTGTCTTCTAAAATATTCATCAAGTACACGCTCACTATTACATACTTCTCATGCTAAATAAATGATTAAATATGTTAGTGTCTCAGACTCTCAAAACCTAACTGCAATTTAGATTTTATCATGATAATCCTCATACTTATAAGAATCTCAGGAGTTTTTAGGATAATTCAACCATAAAGTTTCTAAATATTCAATCACTTTGAAATAAATGGATTGATTTTTGTCACGTTCATCAACTTTAAAACATACGTTTTGTAGTACTATTTTAATATCTTTTAAACTATTGATGCGGAGCTAAAATCCAATCTTCTTATTTTGGAATAAATATATATAATTTTATGAATTAATAAAAGGACGAAACTTAGGTATAATTTCTTAGGTACATGATATTAGGTTCTTTAATTAAATCCAAACAGGTGGCTCTATTGAATTTAATTATTTTTGAAAGATATAACATTGTTTATAGTGAGTTTCAATTAGTTCAATTGGTAAAGTCTATTATAGTTGAATAAGAGATTTAGGGTTCAATCCCCGCCTACACCAAAAACCAATTGGTGTCTTGTTCTGATAATAAAGAGCACAATCATCAAAGGTGGACGCCTTAGGTTGAAACCCTCTAAAAAAAATAACACTATTTATAATTTATTGATTAATGCAACATGTGTTTGAATTTAATTGGAAAACCTTATATATATATATATATATAGTAGCCTCATCACACGCGCTTCGCGCGTGTAATGAGGCTCTTTTTTTTTGTTAGGCTTTAGTGTCATAATTTTTCATTTATCCCAATTTGAGGTTTACACGTTTGTCCGTCATATTATGCATTTAGAACTACTAGTACTGTTAGGAGTGTGATGAGGCTAGCTCCAAAAAAATGAACATATCCAATACTATTTTGGTGTTCATTTTTGGGAGTTAGCCTCATCACACTCCTAACAGTATTAGTAGTTCTAAATGTATAATATGACAGACAAACGTGTAAACCTCAAATTGGGATAAATGAAAAATTATGACACTAAACCCTAACAAAAAAAGAGCCTCATTGCACGCGCGAAGTGCGTGTGATGAGGCTAGTTTAAATTAAGGAGGAATATCAAGGGTTACTTGTCGTTCCAAAGAATTTTCATGGCTGCATTCATACTTGGAATAGTCTTTATTAATAAAATACTATTATTATGAATTGTATAATTCTAGATTCCTCGAATAAAAAAATAATGTATTATTGTATATATATCATGAATCGTGACCATAATCTCTCAAAAAAAATTATATATATATATATATATCATGAATCGTGGCCATAATCTAAGCGAGGATGTTTCACTATTTCTCAAATATAAATTCATCCAATGTACCTGCTATGCAATCTAATAAAATTGTTGATATATCACCCTAAAAAAATACAAAAAAATAGAGAATAAGGCTTAAATGTAAGAAAAACAACAGAAAAAAATAATAGGAGGAAGAGAGAGCACCACTTAGAACACATACACTAAAATAATTGGTCAAACCCAATAACCACAAAAAAGACAAATATTATATCATTCCCACTGTTTAAAAAAGACTCATTAATTAGAGAAAATATAAAACACTCATCAAACTGACCAAAAAATAGAAAAGATAAGATAAAATAAGATAATGATATGGAAAGGATAATGATGACAAAGTAAGTAAATCAAATATAAACCAAATACTTAAAAAAAAAAAAAAAAAAAAAACACACACACTCATTGCAGACCAAAAGTAAAAAACCACAAACTATTTTGACCCAACAACACTGTTCTATTATTGTGTAGAATCCCTCAATCTCTACCTTTGGTGGCATTATTGCAATATTCTCCAGTGACTCACTCCCAAGGGCTTCTTCGTCGGAGAGTCCATTTCAACTAAGTTTTCACATAACTTGCTTGACTGTAGTGTTGCAATGCTGAAACCATTATGAACCAATTAGTTTTGAATTTAAATAATTTGAGAGAGAGACCTAAACAAACCTGAATTTGTTGATGTAGTCAGAGTGAAAGATTTTGGACGTATTGATTTGTAATGCATATTCAAGATAAATTGATATGTAGTGCTTTGATGGGATAAGGAAATGGTAATTATAACTGTACATGGCTCAGGCTAATCCTCATTTCAAATTTGAATCCAACTTGTATGTGGGTAATCCCCATTTTGAATTCAAGTTCAGGTGGGTGGGTTAATGGTATTGACAGTGAAGGTGGGTTTGAAAGATTGGATACGGGCAGTTTTTTTTTTTTTTTTTTTTTTAATTTGATTCTTGTACTACTGTATGTGTCTACGTGGGTTTATAACGTTTTCACTTTTCTTTCTTTACAATATATATATATATATATATATATATTTTTTTTTTTTTGTCAAGGGAAATTGGGTATTAAAAAAAAAAAAGTTAAAAGTCTTTTTTTTTTTAATGCAAAAAAAAAAAAAGAAGTTAAGTCTTGATAAAGGAAAAGAAAAAAAAAAGTGAAAACATGGAGTAATGCTTAGTTTGAAAATCAACTATATTTATCAACAAAAAAAAAAATCAACTATACTTAGACGTGGGAGTTAAACATTGCCTATTTTGTAGGCAAGGTTACAGGTGGAAATTAAAGATGTATTTTTACTATGTTATCCTTAAGTTTTATTTCTACTTAAACTTAGGGTGTAGGAGTATTTTGGAACAAAAAAAAAAAAAAATCTGGTTCAAACAGGTGCAGCCCCTTAAATAGTAGTATAGATATATATATATATATATATATATATACTGAAATTTACCCTTTTATAATTTTCTCAAAAAAAAAAAAAATACCTTTTAAAAAATCTTCAATTAATTGAAGCCTCCGTTCATGGGCTGTTCTTCCCTTATATGGAATGTTATTGTCTTTACGAACTTAGATTTGGATTTTAGATGTAATAATGTTTATTGATTGAAAATCTCTTGTTTGATCATTCATATGCTCACTAGTATTTGAAATTCAGAAATTCAGATTTCTTAAATTCATTGTGTGATGTAGTAAATTTAAGTTTAGAATTGTACTTGTTTCTCAAAAAGTTTAGAATTATATCTTCATCTCAGTGCTAATTAATTGTGAATTTGTCATATTAAGAATTTTTTAATATTTTTTTTATTAAAGATCTCATCCCCAAAATTTTGAGATCAAATTTTCGATCCCAAAATTCCTTTACGATGATTTACAGATCCAATCTCTCTTACAATTTCTGGCTACATGTGCTTAAGCTTTCCTGTTTTTGACTTTCAATGAGCAACCAATTTTTATCTTTATCACTAGAAATTTCTACGTGTCATTGAGTTCCATTTAGAATAGTAATTTTGCTTTGAAATAATGGTCCACATTCTACAGTTGGTGCAAGTCCAGATTACGCGCAGTTGGAAGTTTCTTCAACATAATTCATAAGAGACAAATGTTGCATTGAAGAGAGAGAGAGAGAGAGAGAGACTTAAAAGCTACAATTATCTACTGAAAATGAATCCATGAAATGGTTAATACAAAAGAATCTACTACATTTGGCAAAAAAATTCTTAACTGCTTGCTAAATTTTGGGTTTGGCTAAATAGAGAGATGAATCTTCTACCAAAGTTCGAGCCTTGCAGAAATCTTTATACCACTTCCCACAATTGATGGCCTCACTTTAGTTTCGATGAATTGAAAGTCCTTGCTCAAACAAACACTCGTATTTCCAAATTCCAATAACGGTTAAGTAGCTCTTAACGTGGTTGTATTCTTGAGGCTTGTCAAATATGTTTGCCTTCTCAACCATATTTTCAATTTTACCAAACCCATAGGCCATAGCTTCAGACATTTGATCCTTCTTTCCATGGTATTTCCGGGCTTATTGCGTCTTTAAAAGCTTTTGCTTTAGACATTGCGATCCCTTCTTCCAAGGATTTCCGGACTTATCATGCCTGGTTATATATAAATGGTGTGTAGCTTATATTGTTCTCTAGATGAAAGCGCTAGAATGATCAATGCTGAAAGAATGAGAAACAAGAAAATTTTAGTGTTGCCATATTTTGTAGAATATAAATTAATGAAACGACCTATATACTTTAGCACCAAATTGAAGTGCTTACAAATTGTGGAATCTTGTTTACAAAAATGAGAAAAATGCTTATGAGGTACTCAGATCAACAGTCTAAATTTGACAGAGAGATTGAGAAAGAAATTTCTAAACACAATTTTGTGCTTAGGTTGATCATTGATGTTTTCAGTTTTCACCCTCAAGCATTCATCAAATATAACCAAAAAAAAAAAAAAAATTTGATCATTAGAACCAAGAATCCAATCAATGTCAAACAAGTGGATTCGCTACAAAGGGAAGTAAAATAAGAAATACTAGGAATCTTCAATGTTCTGATGACTAAATATAATTATTAGACTTGCCATCTCAAAACCAAGCATATGAAGTAGACATTGATTGTAACATTCATGCTTTTAGTTCATAATAGAATTAGAAAATAATCGCTCTAAAATGCTTTCCAATAACAATAATCTATGCTTCTCAAACTTATAGGAGTTCATAGTGAGAGTTCAAAATGTGTATAAAACACCCTTGAACATTTAGACCCCCAAATACAAAGTTACCAATTCAAGCCTTATATCAAACAACTAATGTGCGGAACATGATAACAAGCTTATAACAGAATTGATAAACAATCTAAGCCAAATATAAACACATCCATAATAGTAAATATAAGGCAAAGATAAAGGGAAAGAAGATGCAAACACACGGACAACACATGATGTGTTATCGAAGAGGAAACCGAAGTCCTCGGCGTAAAATCTCTCCGCCGCCCTCCAAGCGGTAAATAATCTACTAAAGAATGTAGTTGGGATACATGAACAGCAGAAGACCCTTCAAGCCTAATCTACCCAAGTACCTAAGCCCTCCAAGTTTCTTGCTCCAACGAGGTTACGTCAAACCTATTTCTTCTTTAACTTCCCGGATTCCGCTACTATATCATAGCATCAACCAATGTATATTGGTTCCTTCCAAACTGCTTCCCTTAGCACTAAATGAACCTTCTCACAGACGTGGGTGTGATGAGATAAGAATTTAGTCAATGGCCTCTCAAGGATGTGACAATGGAGAGGAAGAGAGTAGAGGAATTTGTAAAGTCTCTAAGGTAAAGATTGGGGATGAGGCAATTTTGTTTTTCTCTAGGTTTTCTCTCACAAAATTCTCCCTAGAAGCTCTCTTAAAATCGTGGGTATAAGGGTCTATATATAGTGGGGTGAGAAAGGAATACGAAGAGACAGTTTTTGCCAAACAGAGTAAATTGGTGGCTTGGTCTCGTGGCTTGTCCAAGTCACGAGTTCAAGTCGCGACGTAACGGCCTGGCCAGCCTGGAACTTTTGTCCTGTAGTGCGACAACTGGCGCAACCCTTCAGCTTCCCTGTGTGCATCTCACGTGCTTGTATTTGGCGGCTTGTAGCCGCGAGCCACCCGCGAGTTCTAGCCGCGAAGCTCTGCTTCTTTGTACATACTTGAGCTTTTCTTCACATCTTCTCACACACTACCCTTTCAATAATCCCACCTAAATACAGGGTTACTAAGTGCTAAATTACAAACAAATTGGCATGGAATAAAGCCAACAAGATGGTTGATAAATTTCAACCTTACACATAGAAAGGAGTCCTGCTCTCTTTAAACTTGCATTACAGGTAAACATATTTTTGACAGTGTCTTATTTAGGCATTTCAATATAGAAATAACCAAATCAAAGACACACAATGACAATAACAGCAATATAATAGTTTCATTTTTCAAAAGATAAAAATTACCAAAAGATTAAAATTAGGACAATGCAAAGAATTAGGACAATGCAAATCACAACTGATGAATGTCCAAAATTACCATAAGATAAAAATTATTGCACTTCAAAGATTGCAACTAAAGAGCCTAACTTATTCAAAAAGATTGCAACTAAGGTTCAAATATGCATGCACTCATCTCCTAAAAGAGAGTTAGATTGAAAAAAAATAAAATGATTAGAAAGCCTTCCATACAGTTAGAAGATTGAGGAACACATTTTTTTTAATATACATTATTATTTTTGGGGTAGAGTAGACTTAGAGATAAGACTTATAATTGAAATTATAGTTTTTATTGAAGAAAAATGTATTATTCCCTGCATAGATCAAGCACTTAAGGCACAAGTTCTGAATTTAGTACAGAACAGGTTCAAAGATTATCATATATATGAGTTAACAAAAGCAATTCCTTTTTCACTTTTAAATTGGGTCCCGAGATTTATTATATAAACACTGTCAGACCAGCCCCTGCATTGAAGATCCTGCGTATGTAAAAGCTCCATATTTTCTACTAGTAGATTATAATTAATCGAATATAAATATAAGCCAAATTGAACAACATGTGACAATTGACAAAAATTGATATGAAGAAATGATACGTTAAAGTTAAAGACTTAACAATAATAAGAGGACTACGGAACAGGACATACCTCCGCAGGTCTCTTCTTTCCCTGAACAAATGAGTCTTTCTACACAAACACCTGTTTATCGTCGTCCTATAACTGCAAACATGAATCAGACACCAATTTTTTGGATAAATAATTCATTATTTGATCATACGGAGGATTTCTAGTGTCAACTTACTCACTTACAAGTTTCAGTAACTACTCTCAAGAGTTTTTGAGAAAGAAAAACATGGAGGAAAAAACACAAAGAGGCATGAAACGGTCACTGTTTAAAGAGTGGTGATAATTATATATCATACACGGTAGACAATACCACTTCAGCTGAAATGGTGTTTTGAAAATACGATTTCATGAATACGAGAGTGTGCAACAAGATTTTTTTATTTTTAAATTATAAACAATATTTCAGCACACACTGGCTTGTGCCATATGGCATGCAAATGCAAATTTGAAAATTGGAACTGCAATTTTAATTGGCCTATCCTAAAAATGAGAGAGAATTAAAAAAATTGAGCCGATTACTTAGGAGATTATTGATATGGTCTAACTCTAAACCAGTCTAAGGAACAAAAAGAGTTCCTTTTTTTTTTTTCGAGATTGAAGATAGAAACTTTATTGGTGTAAAGAAAAATATGTATACAAAAAAAGACTTGCAGCAACTATGCAAGTATGCATGTCTCGGTAAATACAAGAACACATGAACGAAAAACAGTTCCAAACAACCAAAACCAAAGGCCTAAGAGTTCTCTTGAGTGGCTAAGGCCCGCTGATGATATGTCTCCAAAACTGTCAAGGCCCCATCCATGATTCCCTTAGAAAGGAATGAATGGTAGAAAAACTAAAAACAAAAATTCATTTGTCCAAAAATATACACTAAATACGTTTTTCATTATTGGACACCAATCACACCATAATTTTTGGGGAAATAACAGAGAAACGTTTTAGAGATAAGACTAAAAAACTAGGTGCATGATAAATTTGAGATAGGCATAGCAGCCCAAAGAAAACCCAAGGCCATATAGAGAACTATTGTGGAAAAGGGAAGATTTGTTTAAACCATTCATTTTAGGGTAAGAATAACATAAAAAAGACTATCCCAATAACAATAGCAAAAAACTTGCTATTAATAAAAGCATTGAAAATTCTTTCTGAATCATAAAAGAAATGCACTTACATTTCAATTTTGGTTTTAATAATAATTGAAATACAGATTTCTTTTGGTAAATCACTGATCCGATTTAACAATCTAGTAATCTCTTTTGAGATCATGTTCATGTTTGATTTTAGAAAGGGCGGATAAATAAGAGGATTAGATGGGATTGGCAATGGAAGATGGGAAACAAAGGGAACATGAGTAACTGAGGATGAAGCCATGGCAAAGGCATTGAGAATTGAGATGGGTAGACAGGGCTAGCATGAAGGGTATTTATGCCCCTAGAACACACTGAAATTAAAAGCATGACACGCCTATTAATGTTAATTTTGGAAACACATTCCAGCATTAATTGCAATTTAGGAAACAATAATAAGGAGAGTTTATTACATTACAATTAACTACCAAATTAAAAAGGAGCCTCTGATTCCCATGCTAGACATGCCTTACATGCCATTTTATGATCAATGCAATTTGATTGTCTAGAAATGGCCAACCATATTTTCCATTTGCTTATTTTCTTACCAAAGCTAAGATGCATGCATGTTAGTTTCTTCCCATGTATAGCATGTTTGTAATCTCTTGTTTGGCAAATTATGATTCTCATATAACAACCTTGCTTGAAATTGTTGGGAGAGAAGCTATATATTAAGAATTTTCTATTATCCATATGTACAGGATTTATATCTATAAAAGTAACAAAATAAATTACCAATTACAAGTTAGAATGCTGACGCAATCCACATATGTCCACACCCTGAGTTTAGAGCCCATTAGTGTGGCAACACAAGATTTAAACATCATGAGGACAAATCTTTGTCATGATTATACTCAGTTCTTTGCTATGTGCAAGGCACACTGTCCAGTCCAGATTATTGACTCAACAAAGGCTATCCAGTTTCAAGTATAACTCTTCATCTTGTTTCGATTTCTTGGCTTCAACCAAACCACCTTTGATCAGTAAAAACGAAAACCAACTTTAAGGAGGAAGAAAAAAACAATAATATTTCTTTGTATCTCTTGGTATGCAGTTACTTCAGCTTTAGTTATTACAGCTGACCTTCTAAGAATTCAAATGCGATAAAATGAGTTTGTGGAAAAAGATAAGATTAGGATCCAACAGAAATTACCAAGGAATTTCATATCAATGGATAACATTGGCAAAACAGAAAGCATTAATCATATATGGGAAGACTTAAAAATTTAGAATCTGGCAAATCAAAATTACTACTACTACAATAAGATAATAAGGCGTGAGTTCTAGTCAGCTTAACTGGTAAAGTCTATATGGTTGTATAAGAGATCT
This sequence comes from Quercus suber, assembly GCF_002906115.3. Taxonomy (NCBI): domain Eukaryota; kingdom Viridiplantae; phylum Streptophyta; class Magnoliopsida; order Fagales; family Fagaceae; genus Quercus; species Quercus suber. The sequence continues at coordinate 728,961 of NW_027069794.1, read as the reverse complement.
AGGGTTCAATCCTTGCCTACACAAAAAATTAATTAGTGTTTTGATCTGATGATAAAAGATCTATCATCAGAAGTGGACGCTATAGGTTTAAACTCTCTAAAATAAATAAATAAATAAGGTCAGATAATTGGAAATGCTAAGAGACCTCAAAAGCTATAATAAGGTCACAGGACCCACATTGACCTAAAGTGATGAAGTATATTGTATATGTGAATTTCCCTACAACAAATAGACATCAAAGCAAGCAATAGCTGAGATCTTATTGCATAAACCAACAAATTCTAGAGAGCAAAGAGAATAGAGAATTGAAATTTAACCCATCATCCATACAAGATGTGTGATATTATCTTTCCATAAATCACACAAAAAAACTCTTCTTTGATAAGGAAAATAAAGACCTATGGTATACAAATAACTAGGAGCTCAGAATAGATATAATTTGGTGTCTGGTTTTGTAGGACATTTTATGGTTTCAATTGGGTAAATGTTCTATTAGTCTCGTACTTTGAGAGTTTTAATAGAAATGAAAAAGAAAAATGCGCTAATTAAAAGTACTATAAAATGTTCGAAATATAATGTGACATTGACTCTCATTGATGAATTTTATCAATTTAACTAATAAATGTTTATATCACTTTTTTGTAATTAATAACATGGCTAAGTCATCGCTTTGCTATCACAACAACTGAATCAAGCGTATATGCCCATTGAAGTGGAGGTTGTGGCAGCCATCAGAGTTCTGGAATTCATGGCAAAGCTGGGTTAGGATAGAGTGGTAGTTTAGGGTGACTCAAGCATCATGATGAATGGTTTGAAGATGAAGGAACCAAACTTGTCCTCCTATGGTTGGCTTATTTCGAATGTGTGTGTTTTTGAGAACTTTTTTTTTTTTTTTTTTTTTGAATTATCCTACTCTCATGTTAAGAGAGAGGATAACAAATTTGCACATTATTTGGTTAAACTAGTAGTGAATTACCCAGATAATGTAATACAGATAGAAGATGTTCTACCATCAGTTTTCCCTTTTGTTCAGGTTGATTTAGCCACTGTTTTGGAATAAAATAACTCAATATTTTCCTTCTGAAAAAATAAATAAATAAATAAATAACATGGCAATTTGTAAGCCAATAGTAAATTTATAGTATCCTTAACATCCCTAATAAATAAAAAATGTACAACCTCTAAAAATATATATATAATTTTATAAAAATTTAAGCCTTTAATCAAGAGAAGTGTAGCCTTTTTCCCTAAGAGAAATTTTGTTTTTTGGTGGAGCCTTAGGCCTTGGGTCGGCCCTGATCTCTTCCAACAACTCTTCAAGTAATGATATATTATTATTTGACCTTATTAACCTTAACCTTCTTCACCTTGTCGACCTTAACCTTGTCGACCTCACCCCCCACCTCCACCCCAAGCTCTCCATCTCAGTATCTTTTCAAAACCCCTAAAATTGAGATTTTAATTTATCAGGCTATCTGGATAATAAGCTGCACCAATCTTAAAGGCTTCATTGTTTATTTTATCTAAGCCAAGTGAATTACTATAGTAGGACTCAATAAAACCTCTAGTTATTTTTATCTCTTCTCTATTTCTATTTATTAAGAAAATTCTAATTTTTTCAAAAAAAAAAAATTATGAAAGTTAGTTATTGTCAACTTTCAAAAATACCCCTAATTCAATTAACTTATATGAGAAATAAGGTTAAAATTTTAAATAGAAAAAAATTTTAAAAAAAAATTACAAGTAAAATCTCGGGAAAAAATACAATTTATTACCCTAAACTATCCACCAGAACCAAATTACGCTTTGCACCCTAAATTATTCGAATGCACACTTTACACTCTAACTTATTGCACTTATTACACTTTGCACTCAAGCGTTACTTTTGCCATTATATTAGATGGAATGCTAATGCACGTGACACACACATGTATTTTGCTTAGGTGGAACAAAATTAAAAGACAAAATGTCCTTATTTCGTTACCTAAGACATATGGTAACAAAGCATAATTTGTCAAGTGATCTCGATTATAGAATGTCCTGATGATGAAAATTTTCATCACTAACTTGTCTAATTTTTTTAATAAAAAAAATTATAGGGGACGAAATTTTTTCATCATCTAATATTTTTCTCACTAAACATTATATTTAGGTGACAAATTTATTATTTCCTCACTATATAATGCTTTTTGGCAACAAAATTATATTTCCTTACTAGATTTTGTCACCATAGGCCTTATTTGTTGTGGTGACAATCAATTAAAATAAAAACTTTTTCCATTTTTTCAGTCTCTCTCTCTTGTGTGTGTATTATGTGTAGCCCTCTCCCCAAATCGAAAATATCTTCAGCTCCACCACCGCTCCACCATCACTACACCACCGAAATGAAACCCTGAAATTTTACTTCTTAATCACTCTCTCACTGTAAAATTTTTCTTATGGTATTTTTGGGCCTATCATGTCTTTAAAAGCTTTAACTTTAGACCTTTAGATCCCTTCTTTCCCAAATTTCTGTGCTTATTGTGCCTGGCTACGTTGAAACAACGTGTAGCTTATATTGTGCTCTAGACCAAAACATTGGAATTATCAAGGAAGAGAATAAAAAGAAAATTTTAATTACTATATATTCTTGTTGCTATATGTAGTTGAATTGAAACCAACGTGCATGAATTGATGACAATGAACTATATACTTTTAGGCATTTAGCACTAAATTGAAGTGCTTACAATTGTGGGTTCTCTTTAAAAAAGAATGAGAAAATATATATGTACTGCGCAGATGATCAGGTACAAGTTAGTTCAAACAGGTTCAAGATTATCAAATTCAAGTTAACAAGTGTTATTCCTTTTACACTTATAAATTAAGATCCAAGATTTACTATGTCAACACTGTAAGACCAACCCTGCACTGAAGATTTTGTGTTTGTAAAAGCTCCATATTTTTCTATTAGTGGATTATTAATTTATTATAAATAATCACATACAAATATAAACCAAGCTGAATAACAGGTGACAAAAAATTGATATGCAAATATAATACATTAAAGCTAACATTATTAAGAGGACTATGGAGCAGGACATACCACCCCAAGTTATACATATGTGAGTTTCTACCCAGCCACCTGCTAATCTTTGTCTGAATACTGCAAAGATAAATGACGAAATTACACTATTAGTTCTTAAAGTTTGTCCTATAAGCACAATAGGTCCTTCAAGTTTCAAATGAACACTATTGATCTTTCAAGATTAAAAAATGAGCGCTACTAGTCCTTTTATTAACTATGGTTAGTTTTAATATTTATGTGGCTAACAAAATAGTGACATGATATCTATTTAGCTGAAGTGACATTTTTTAAATTAGAATATTATAAAATTGAATGTACACATCATAAACCCATAAAATTGAATTTACATGTCAAAAACCCATAAGATTTTTCATGGTGAGCTTGAGGTTTTGTTTCGTGTTATGTGGGTAGACAAAGACTTTGTAATGCCAAGTTGGTGTTGAATACCTTGACCAGGTTTAGACCCTGAGATTTGAGAAGGGACATCACCTTTGTTGCTAAAGGAAGTAGAAATTTAAAAGAAAAAGCAAAAATAAAGAAGTTGTTTTGATTTTTGAAGCAAATGCGTGCTGCTGAAGAAAGTAAAGCTCGTTTTTATTTTTTATTTATTATTATTATTTAAAAATACCCAAAACAAACAAGCAAAAACCCATCATTGTTTAGGAAGGTGATGAGATTACAATGATGTGATATATTTTATAATTTTGAATTATGATAATGTTAGAAAAAATAAAATAAATCAAAAACCTTAATATTACATTAAGGACACATCACAACAAACCAAACGCCCCTTATAAATTTTCAACAATGGATAAGTAGTTCTTTACGTGGCTGTAGGCTTGAGGATCAAGGCTTGTCAAATGTTTTTGAACCCTCTTTTGTAGATTTTCCAATTTCATTACACACATAGCTTCAGTCTTCAGACATTTGATTCCAACCCTCCATCCATGGTATTTATGGGCATATCATGTCTTTAAAAGCTTTAGCATTAGACATTTGGATCCCTTCTTTGGGAACTTAGATTTTGATTTCAGATGCCATAATGTTTATCGATTAAAAACCTCTTGTTTAATCATTCATATGCTCACAAGTATTTGAAATTCAGATTTCTTAAATTCATTGTTAGATGCAATGAATTTAAGTTAAGAATTATATCTTCATCTTAGGGTACATTAATTTCCAATTTTTAATATTAAGAATTTGTTTTTATTTTATTAAAGGTCTCATCCCCAAAATTTTGAGATCAATTTTTCGGTCCCAAATTCCTTTACAATGATTTAGGCCAATCTCTCTAACAATTTCTGGCTATATATGTTTTCATGTTTTTGAATTTCAATGAGCAACAATTTTATCTTTACTAGAAATTTTCAATTGTTACTGAATTCCCTTTTAGAATAGTAAGGAGAGTTTATTACATTCTAGCATTTATTGCAATTTTGGAAACAAAAATAAGGAAAGTTTATTATATTACAATTAGCTACCAAATTAAAAAGACCCCTCTAATTCCCATGCTAGACATGCCTTAGATGCCATTTTATGATCAATGCAATTTGATTATCCAAAAATGGCCAACCATATATTGCATTTGTTTAATTTCTCACCCAAAGCTAAGATGCATGTATGTTAGTTTTTCCTCATGTATAGTATGTTTGTACTTGGTAATTTATTTTGCCAATTTACAGATATAAATCATTTAGATATGGATAATAGAAAATTCTTGATAAAAGCTTGTCTTCTAAAATATTCATCAAGTACACGCTCACTATAACATACTTCTCATGCTAAATAAATGAAAAATATGTTAGTGTCTCAAAACCTAACTGCTGTTTACATTTTACCATGATAATTCTCATGCTTATAAGAATCTCAAGAGTTGTTATGATAATTCAACCATAAAGTTTCTAAATATTCAATCACTTCGAAATAAATGGATTGATTTTTGTCAAGTTGTCAACTTTTAAACATACATTCACTAGTAGTACTATTTTAATAGCTTTTAATTAAAATTATTGTTGAGGTGCTAAAATCCACTCTTCTTATCTCAAAATAAATATATATAATTTTAGGAATTAATAAAAAAGATGAAACTTAGATACAATTTCTTAGGTACATAATATTAGGTTCTTTAATTAAATCCAAACACGTAGCTATATTGAATGTAATTATTTTTGAAAGATATATTATCGTTTATAGTGGGTTCTAGTTAACTTAATTGATAAAGTCTCTAATGATTAAATAAAAGATCTAGGGTTCAATCCTCGTCTACACAAAAAACTAATTAATGTATTGGTCTGAAGATAAAGAGCACAATCATATTATTAGAAATTGACACCAAATGTTGAAACTCACTAAATAAATAACATTGTTTATAATTTATTGGTTAATGCAACACGTGCTTGAATTTAATTGGAAAACCTTATATATGTACTTTAAATTTACCCTTTATAATTTTCTCATAAAAAATATACTCTTTAAAAAAATCTTCAATCAATTGAAACCTCCTTTCCCTGGTTGTTCTTCCCTTATATGGAATATTATTGTCTTTGCAAACTTAGATTTAGGTTTCAGATGTAATAATGTTTATCTATTGAAAATGTCTTGTTTGATCATTCATATGCTCAAAAGTATTTGAAATCCAGATTTATTAAATTTGTTGTTTGATTTAGTGAATTTAAGTTTCGAATTATATCTGTTTCTCAAAAAGTTTAGAATTATATCTTCATCTCAGTGTTAATTAATTATCAATCTGTCATATTAAGATTTTTTTTTTTTTAATAAAAGGTCTCATCCCCAAAATTTTGCGATCAAATTTTGGTCCCAAATTCCTTTACGATGATTTACAAATCCAATCAATCGAACAATTTTTGGCTACATTTGTTTTCATCTTTTTGACTTTCAATGAGCAGACAATTTTTATCTTTATTACTTGAAATTTCTACATGTATAGGGAAGCTAATAGCTGTGCTGATAGATTAGCTAGGATGGGAGCTGAGCTTCCTTCAAACCACCTTTTTTTGTGTAATCCACCGCCTATGGTGGTTGATTTGCTGTCTATGGACAAAGTTGGCCATGTTTGTAATAAACTTATTGTTCCTTAGTTTAATATCATGCTCATTTAACCAAATATATATATATATATATTTCCACGTGTCACTGAATTCCCTTTTAGAGTACTAATTTTGTTTGAAATAATAGTCCACATTCAACATTTGATGCAAGTCCAGATTTCGCGCGCAGACAGAGAGAGAGAGAGTCAATTCAAAGCTACAATTATCTACTGAAAATGAATCCATGAAATGGTTGATACAAAACAATCTACTACATTGGTGTGGCAAAATTTCTTAATTCCTTGCTAATTTTTGGCCTTGGCTAAATAGAGAGATGATTCTTCTACCTAAGTTTGAGGCTTGCAGAAATCTTCATCCCACTTCCCACAATTGATGGCCTTACTTTAGTTTAGATTAATCGAAGGACAACCTTGCTCAAACAAACACTTGTATTTCCAAATTCCAATGACGGCTAAGTAGTTCTTAACGTGGCTGTATTCTTGAGGCTTGTCAAATATCTTTGCCTTCTCAGCCATAATTTCAAGTTTTACCAAACCCATGGGCCATAGCTTCAGACATTTTATCCCTCCTTCCATGGTATTTCCGGGCTTATCACGTCTTTAAAAGCTTTTGCTTTAGACATTGCGATCCCTTCTTCCATGGATTTCCGGGCTTATCACGCCTGGCTATATCTAAACAGTGTGTAGCTTATATTGTTCTCTGGATGAAAGCGCTAGGATTATTGATGCTGAAAGAATGAGAAACAAGAAAAAATTTAGTGTTGCCATATGTAGTGGAATTGAAATCAATGAAAAGAGCTACATATTGTTAACACTAAATTGAAGTGCACACAAATTGTGAAACTTGTTTAAAAAATAATGAGAAAAATATTTATGTAGTACTCTGATCAATAGTCTAAATATGAAACGAGATTGAGAAAGAAATTTCTAAACATAACTTTGTGCTTAGGTTGATTTTTTCAGTTTTCACCCTCAAGCATTCATCAAATATAACCAAAAAAAAAAGTGTTGATCATTAGGATCAAGAAACTAATCAATGTTAAACAAAGAAATTCGCTACAAAGAGAAGTATAATAAGAAATACTAGGAATCTTGATGAATAGATTTAATTATAAGACTTGCCATCTCAAAACCAAGCATATGAAGTAGGCATTGATTGTAATATATATTCAAGCTTTTAGTTCATAATAGAATTAGAAAATAATCGCTCTATAATGCATCATAGGTAAACATATTTTTGACAGGGTCTTATTTGGGGCATTTCAATGAATAGACTAAATCAAAGACACATAATTGCTGTAATAGCAATATAATAGTGTCATTTTTTCAGTCTACAAAGAATTAGGACAATGTATATCACAACTGACCGAATGTCCAAACTTACCAAAAGATAAAAATTATTGCACTTTAAAGTGTTTGCTATATATTGTACAACTAAAGAGCCTAACTTGTTCAAAAAGATTGCAACTAAAAAAGGGTCACATATGCATGCACTCATCTGCTAAAGCCTAAAAGAGAGTTAGATTAACAAAAATAAAATGATTAGAAAGCCTTCCATACAGTTAGAAGATTGAGGAACCCACCTATTATTTTTGGGTTAGAGATAAGATTTATAATTTAAATATTGAGGATCATAAAAAAAAAAAAAAAAAAAAAATTAATAGAGTTTGAAGATCCTGTGTATGTAAAAGCTCCATATTTTTCTACAAGTAGATTACAATTAATTGAATCTAAATACAAGCCAAATTGAACAATATGTGTCATTTGACAAAAAATGATATGAAGAAATGATACATTAAAGTTAACAACTTTACATTAATAAGAGGACAACGGAACAGGACATACCTCCGCAGGTCTCTTCTTTCCCTGAACAAATGAGTCTTTCTACACAAACGCCTGTTTATTTTCGTCCCATTACTGCAAACATGAATCAGACACCGATTCTTTGGATAAATAATTCATAATTTGATAGCATAAAAGATTTCTAGTGTTGACTTACTACAAATTTCAGTAACTACTCTCAAGAGTTTTTTGAGGAAGAAAAAGATGGAGGAAAAAACACAAAGATGCAAGAAATTGTCACTTTTTAAGGGGTGGTAATAGTTACACATCATGTGTACGGACACACAATACTACAACGACTGAAATAGTGTTTTGAAAACACAATTTCACGCATACGGGTGTGTGTAACAAGATTTTGTTATTTTTAAATTATAAACAATATTTCAGCACACATTGGCTTGTGCCATATGGCATGCAATGCAATTTCTGAAAATTGGAACTGCAATTTGAATTGGCCTAGCCTAAAACTGAGAGAGAATTAAAAACAAATAAATAAATTGAGCCGATTACTGAGGACATTATTGATATGGTCTAACCCGGTATAAAGGAACAAAAAGAGTTCCATTAGTTAAAAGGAATGAACGGTAAAAAAAACTTGGTTTCCCAAAAATATACACTACGTACTTTTTTTCATTATGGCACACAATCATTTCTGGGGGGAAGACAGAACTTTTTGAGTTAGACTAAAAACTAGACGCATGAGAAATGTTAGATAGACAGAGGCATAGCAGCCCATAGAAAAACCCAAGGCTATTAGATTTGTTTAATCCATTCACTTTGGGGGTAAGAACATAAAAAGCTTGTGAACAATAACGAAAAAGCTTGTGATTTGTAGAAGTATTAGATTTTTTTCTTTTTTCTAAATCATAAAAGAAATATACTTACATTTCAACAATAGGTTTAATAATAATTGAAATATGGATTTCTTCTGGTAAATCATTGATTCGATTTGACAATCTAATAATCTCTTTTGAGATCATATATGCGTTTGCTTTTTGGAGGGACGGATAAATAGGAGGATTGGATGGGATTGGAAATGGAAGATGGGAAACAGAGGGAACATGAGCAACTGGGTATGAAGCCATAGCAATGGCATTGAGAATTGAGATGGGTAGGCAGAGCTAGCATGAAGGGTATTTATGCCCTCAGAACAAACTGAAATTAAAAGCATGACACACCTGTTAATGTCAATTTTGGAAACACAATCCAGCTTTTATTGCAATTTTGGAAACAAAAATAAGGGGGGTTATTACATTACAATTAGCTACCAAATTAATAAGGCCCCCTCTGATTCTCATGCTAGACATGCCTTACATGCCATTTTATGATCAATGCAATTTGATTGTCCAGAAATGGACAACCATATATTCCATTTGTTTAATTTCTTACCAAAGCTAAGATGCATGCATGTAAATTTTTTCCTCATGTATAGCATGTTTCTAATCTCTGTCTGTCAAATTATGATTCTCATATAACAACCTCGCTTGAAACTGTTGGGAGGGAAGCCGATTGGGGCTGGCAAATCGCCCTGGTTGGATGTACTGGTCAACTTTCATTGCATTGCTGCAAAGAAAGTACCAGTTTAACTTTCTGCTACAGATAAAAAGCAGCCTTTGCTATGTGCAAGGTACACTGTCCAGTCTATAGTATAATTCTTCATCTTGTTTCAATTTATTGTCTTCAACCTAACCACCTTTGCCTTTAGTCAGTTAAAACCAAAACCAACTTTAAGTTGGCAAGGACGAAGAAAAAACAATAAAATTTCTCTATTTCTCTTGGTCATGCAGTTACTTCAGCTTGAGTTATTACAGCTGACCTTCTAAGAATTCAAATGCGATGAAATGAGTTTTGTGGAAAAAGATAAGATTAGGATCCAACAGAAATTACCAAGGAATTTCATATCATGAATAAAATTGGCAAAACCTAGAGCATTAATCATATATGGGAAGTCTTAAAAATTTAGAATCTGGCAAATCAAAATGATTAATACTAGTATCTATTGATATTCATCTACCAACACTGACCATGGTTTCCATCAAAGTATATGAAACTTAGTTTGAGCCCTCACTCTAAATAGATCAATAACCAAACCTCCCCAAAATACTATCACAATTCCATTGCATAAAAAAACAAAAATTTACTGTTCCATCAAGGCATCAACAAATTTTAGAGATTGAAGAGAATAGATAATCGAAATTTAACCGATCATCCATATAAGATGCAATATTATCTTCCATAAATCACAAAAAAATTCTTCTTAATAAGGAAAATAAAGACCTATGGTATACAAAAAGTAGGAGCTCAGAAAAAAAACCCAAACACATTTCGACCTGTGAATGAAACAAGGCTCTCCACGTAAACCATAGCTTTTTGTTGGACGAATGACCTTGGAAAGCTTGTAGGTTGAAGAATCTTAATTTCTTGAGAACAATGTTATACTGTAACAATGCATTGTGGGTGTAGTGGTCACCAAGCAGAAGAAGCTCTCCATTCTTTGCAAATGGTAGTGGCCTGTGAATTCTTAACAGTGGTCTACAACAAGTTGTTTGGTCCAAAGAATCATCAACCCCATATTCGAGCATCACCCATATATCAAAGTATTTCTCTGTCAAAATATGTCCATCCTTATAAACAATAAAAGCAAGGCAATCATTGAACATGGCAAAATCTTTATTCATACATGATGCATCGCCCTCCAGGAACCTTAGTTTTCGAAACACCTCATCTGGCAACCTGATTACTCAAAACACGTCACGACTCATGTCAAAGGCTAGAACTATCTCACAATCACAAGCCTGCCCGAGTTCGATTGTGTCGCTCGAAGTCAAGGAAACCGTTCCAGTAATGAACTCCATTAAAGTAAATTAGTAAAATCCTTCAAAACGACTAAACAACCTAATGTTTGAATGATGAATAGTGGTGTCAATTATTTGGGTCCAGGAATCAGTATTTAGAGAGTAAACATGAAAAAATTGTGGTAGTCTGTGAAGAATGAAGTTCGGGTAGACGTATCTAGCTTGTGATAAGTGACAATTCTAGCAACCTTGTAGTCATTAGAATATTGATCATAACCAAATGCATGGTATGTTTTAAAGGGTTTCGATGATGGGAGAAGATGGGCATGCTGCACAGTCAGGAAGTAAGGATAGGAACAGTTTTACGTTTTCTGATTGCTGGATTCCATAATACAAAGCCATGAAAGCCTCAAGGAGGTAACACCGAAGCAAATAATGCCACTGATGCAACCAATCATGTCGCAAAATCGATGTTTCTTCATGCCCATGTCCTTCAAATTCAAAGATGAGGAGGAGGGTTCAAAGGCAAGATAGTTAAGTCAAAGCTCTCGAAGAAAAGAGTTGGGTTTGGATTTGTTTGTTGGAGATGAAGGTGTTTGGCAGTCAAAGTAGGGTTTTGGAGAAGAGCAGTGGACCATGATTTTTGAACGCACCGGAAATGAGTTAATGATTTCACCGGACGTCTTGATAGGTAGGGACATACCTAGAGTTTTGAGTGCAGGAGAGCAGCTTTACTATTGATTGTGTGTAGCGGTTTCAACTTTTAATTATGCTACTTAGCTTATAAGGATTTTTTTTTTTTTTTTTGGTCGGTAAGAACAAAATTATTTATGTTTAGAATTTTTTAAATGATAGGGTCGTTTATTTTAAATAAAATTGGTTAATTGAGCTTAATTTTTTTTTTTTTTAAGTTTTACCATTAGTAATTTTTGTTGTTGAGCTATTTTTTGGAGGCTTGTATATTTGGTTTTAGATTTTAGATCTATAAATTTTTTTATAGTCGCTAAAATGAGGAAAATACTAGCACTACAAACTTTTTTATAAAGTATTGATGTAATACTATTAAGTAAAAAAATAATGTGAGTGGTGGGTCTATATGCGAACCAATAAGAATTTGCTACTAAAACAATTTTTAAAAATGTTGTAAAAAGTTTGTGAGTATAGCATTACTCTTAAAAGAATCAATGATATTGTTTAAGGGAAAAAAAATATAATTTTATAGAACAAAATTGTTAAAATTAGAATACACACATAATAATAATAATAATAATTTAAAAAAAAAATAAATTTTAGGGTGGGCCATTGCTCCTCCCCACCCCCCCAGTCCAAAGCTAGCTACGTCCTTGTTGATAGGATCTCTTCCAACAACTCTTCGGGTAAAGATATATTATTATTCAACATTAACATTCACCTTCTCGACCTTGTCAACCTCACCCTCCACTTGCACCTCGAACTCTCCATCTACGATTGAGCAGACCCTAAAATTGAGATTTTAATTTATTAGGTTATCTGGAATTTGTATAAGCTGTACCAATCTTAAAGGCTTCATTGTTTAATACCCGACTCAATATAACCTCTAGTTATTATTATCTCTTCTTTATCTTTATATATCAAAAGAATTTTGAAAGTTAGTTATTGTTTGGCAAAAATGCAAAATTGACCCTTTAACTTTCAACGTTTTTCATTTCAATCCTCTAACTTTCAATTTTGTCATTTCAATCCTCTAACTTTCAATTTTTGTCAATCCAAACTTCCGTTAAAACTCAGTTAAGGCTGCCGTTAAACTCACTGAAACGACGCCGTTTTTCTCTTCTTCTTTTTTTATTTTAATTTTAGAATTAAAAGAAAAAAAATCTATAAAAAATAAAATAAAAAATAAAAAAATAAGAAAACATTTTAAGGGGAACGATCCCTTCCCCTGAAATCAAAACAAACAAAGAAAACATTGAGTCAAGTCCCTAACGTAAATCAAAACAAAGAAACCTTGGGTAACTTTGCTTTCCAAAAGTTTTATAAAATTTCTGGGTTTTGTTTGAGTCAAAAAAATTAACTTACTTTTCTCCACAACCAAAGAAAGCAAGAACAGAAACATAGTAAAAGAGGAAAAGAAAAAGTACCAGATGGGTATTGAAATTTAGTACCCAGAGATGAAAAAAAAATGTTTTTTTTTTTTTTTTAACAATTATTATCTCTTCTTTATCTCTATATATTAAAAGGATTTTAAAAGTTAGTTATTGTTTTTTGATTTCTAACTTCTAAAAATTAATTAATTTATCCTTATTTCTAAAACATGAGAAATGAGGTTAAAATTATAAATTAACAAAAATTTAAAACAAAAAATCTACTGGTAAAATCTCCCCAATAGATAATAGATAGGTACAAAGTTCTTACCCATTGTTTATCACAAAAAAATAAACTTCCTAAAAAAAGTTTCCCCTTCCTTGTTTCCCTCTTAGTCTTCTCCCAACGTTATGGGTTTTATCTATTTTGCTTATAGTTAACAGTTGAGTCTAACTCATAGATGAGGCTGAGGCTCTTTTTATTTTATTTTTTTAGTAGCATAATTTTTCATTCATTTCAATTTAAATTAATTTTACATGCTTTTTCATTAATATTAGACACTGGCGAACTAATGATATAGCTAGAGTATTATGATGGTAGCTCCGAAAAATTAACACTAAAATGACATCAAAATCATATGTTCCTATACTATATATGTGGATTTGTTCATTTTGAAACTAGTTTTATGACAACCCTGGTTGTATCAAAAGTTCGCAAATACATAATATTAGTGAATAAATGTGTAAACTTCAAATTGATAAACCCAAAAACTGGACCAATCTCTCTAACAATGTTGGCTCTTTTTGGCTACATATGTTTACAATTATTTAGACCAATTTCTCTTAACAATTTTTGGCTACATATGTTTTCATGTTTTTTATTTTCAATGAGCAAACAATTTTTATCTTTACTAGAAATTTTTACGTGTCACTGAGTTCCCTTTAGAATAGTAATTTTGATTTGAAATAATGGTCCACATTCAACATTTGATGCAAGCAGTTAGAAGTTCTTCAACATAATTTGTAGGAGACAAATGTTGCATTGGAGAAAGAGAGAGAGGGACACTCAATTCAAAACTACAATTGTCTACTGAAGTAACTGAACGATGAATCCTTGAAATGATTTATACAAAATAATCTCCAACATTGGCGTGGCAAAAAATTTCTTAATTGCTTGGTAATTTTTGGTCCTGGCTAATTAGAGAGATAAATCTTCCACCGAAGTTTGAGGCTTGCAGAAATCTTCATCTCACTTCCCACAATTGATGGCCTTACTTTAGTTAGATGAATAGAAGGACCTCGCTTTAACAAAGACTAGTATTTCCAAATTCCAACAATGGCTAAGTAGTTCTTTACGTGGCTGTAGGCTTGAGGCTTGTCAAATGTTTTTGACTCCCTCTCTGCCTGATTTTCCAGGTTTACCACACCCGTAGGCCTTAACTTCAGACATTTGACCCTTCCATCCATGATATTTCCAGGCTTATCGCATCTTTAAAAGCTTCAGCTTTAGACGTTGTGATCCTTTCTTTCACAGATTTCGGGGCTTATCACGCCTGGCTATATCTGAATGGTGTGTAGCTTATATTGTACTCTAGATGAAAGTGCTGGAATTATCAATGCTGAAAGGATGACCAAAAAACAAAACAAATTAAGTAAATTTTCTGTTTAGTGGAATTGAAATCAATGTGTCCCATTTGATTGGAACGAGCTATATACTTTTAGCACTAAATTGAAGTGCACACAAATTATGGATCCTGTTTAAAAATGATACAATATATATGTAGTTCTCATATCAGCACTTAGCAGTCTAAAAATGACATACAGACATAAAGAATGATTAATAAATAATTCTAAACACAATTTTTTGCTTAGTTTGATGTTTTCAGTTTTAATTACCCTCAAACATTTATCAAATATAACCAAAAAATATAAGTTTTTATCATTAAATTTAGGAGCAAGAAACTAATAAATGGTAAACAAATAGATTCGCTATAAGAAGTAAAATAAGAAATACTAGGAGTTTTCAATATTCTTAGACCATCTCAAAACTAAGCACATGAAGTAGGCATTGGTTGTAATATTATAGCATGATCTCTCTATAATGATTTCCCATAATAATATTCCAACCTTCCCTTATTGGAGTTCATAGGATTGAGTCCTGCCCTCTTTCAATTTGATCGTAAATATCTTTTTGACAGTATCTTACTAGTTGCTAGGGGCATTTCAATGTGCAAAGAAGTAATTGAATCAATGACACAAATAATGGCTGTAACAGCAATATAATAGTTCATTTTTCAATCTACAAAGAATTATGGCAATGCCTATCATAAGAAAGAATGTCCAAACTTACCAAAAGAGAGAGAAAAAAAAAAAAAGAAGAAGAAGAAGATTGCACTTCAAAGTTCCTATATTGTTAAAAAGATTGCAACTTAAAAAGGTTCAAATTAATGTGTAAGCATACTTTTAACTTTTGGGTTTGAGATAAGGTTTCGTTATTAAAATAACATCTTTTTAATTGAAAAAATATATTTTTCCCATATAGATGAGGCACATAAGGCACAAGTCAGTACATAACAAATGCTATTCCTTTTTCACTCCTAAATTGGGTCCAAAAATTACTATGCCAACACTGTTGGACTAACCCCAGTATTGAAGATTCTATATATGTTTGTAAATGCTCCATATCTATCTAGCGATTTATAAATAATCACATATAAATATAAACCAAACTGAATAACATGAGACAAAAAATGATATGCAGAATTTATTAGGAGTACTATGGAGCATGACATTCCACTCTCAGAATAAATATATATAATTTTAGGAATTAATAAAAAGATGAAACTTAGATACAATTTCTTAGGTACATGATATTAGGTTCTTTAATTAAATCCAAACAAGTAGCTATATTGAATTTAATTATTTTTGAAAGATATATCATCGTTTATAGTGGGTTCCAGTTAACTCAATTGATAAAGTCTCTAATACTTAAATAAGATATTTAGGGTTCAATCACTGTCTACACAAAAAAACTGATTAATATATTGATCTGATGATAAAGAGCACAATCATATCATTAGAAGCCAATAGTACCAAATGTTGAAACTCACTAAATAAATTACATTGTTTATAATTTATTGGTTAATGCAACACGTGCTTGAATTTAATTGGAAAACCTAATATATGTACTTTAAATCTACCCTTTATGATTTTCTCATAAAAAATATACCCTTTAAAAAAAATCTTCAATCAATTGAAGCCTCCTTTCACTGGCTGTTCTTCCCTTATATGGAATATTATTGTCTTTGCTAACTTAGATTTAGGTTTCAGATGTAATAATGTTACCTATTGAAAATGTCTTGTTTGATCATTCATATGCTCACAAGTATTTGAAATTCAGATTTCTTAAATTCGTTGTTTGATGTAGTGAATTTAAGTTTCGAATTATATCTATTTCTCAAAAAGTTTAGAATTATATCTTCATCTCAGTGTTAATTAATTGTCAATTTGTCATATTAAGATTTTTTTTTTTTTTAATTTTATAAAAGGTCTCATCCCAAAATTTTGTGATCAAATTTTGGTCCCAAATTCCTTTACAATGATTTACAGATCCAATCTCTCTAACAAGTTTTGGCAACATATGTTTTCATATTTTTGACTTTCAATGAGCAAACAATTTTTATCTTTATTACTAGAAATTTCTACATGTATAGGGAAGCTAATAGTTGTACTGATAGATTAGTTAGGATGGGAGCTGAGCTTACTTCAGACAACCTTTTTTTTGTGTAATCCACTGTCTATGGTGGTTGATTTGCTATCTATGGACAAAGTTGGCCATGTTTGTAATAGACTTATTGTTCCTTAGTTTAATATCATGCGTCATTTAACCATATATATATATATATATATTTTTTTTTTTTTTTTTTTTTTTTACAGATTTTTTTTCTTTTAATTCCGAAAAAAAAAAAGAAAAAAAAAAGAAGGGTAAAACCGTCATTTCAGTGAGTTTAACGGCAACCTTAACTGAGTTCTAACGGAAGTCTGGATTGACAAAAATTGAAAGTTAGAAGACTGAAATAACAAAACTGAAAGTTAAAGAACTGAAATAAAAAACGTTGAAAGTTAGCGGGTTAGTTTTGCATTTTTGCCTTATTGTTTTCTAACTTTTTACTCTTTTTTTTTTTTTTTTTTTATATAAGATAGAATTCTATTCTAGCCTAATCTAAGTGCTTGTGGAGTGACTATCGCACCAAGGGTATGCGGTGTTTAATATCATGTGTCGTTTAACCATATATATTGTGGGGGAGTTTTTTGCTCTAAGGAAACTCATGAGTACTCCTTTTAGGCAAATTTTGCACTTTGTCTCACATTGGAAAAGTTTCCTTCCTCCTAATACCTTATAAGGCATGAACCAATGGCATTAAAGTACCACTAGCTTGGTTAACCAAACTATCTTTTATTGTGGGGGAGTTTTTTGCTCTAAGAAAACTCATGAGTACTCCTTTAGGGAAATTTTGCTCTTTGTCCCACATTGAAAGGGTTTCCTTCCTCTTAGTACCTTATAAGGCATGAACCAATAGCATTAGAGTACCACTAGTTTGGTTAAGGAGTACTCATGAGTTTTCTTAGAGCAAAAAACTCCCCCACAATAAAAGATAGTTTGGTTAACCAAGCTAGTGGTACTTTAATGCCATTGGTTCATGCCTTATAAGGTATTAGGAGAGAGTCAATTCAAAGCTACAATTATCTACTGAAAATGAATCCATGAAATGGTTGATACAAAACAATCTACTACATTGGCGTGGCAAAAAATTTCTTAATTGCTTGCTAATTTCTGGCCTTGGCTAAATAGAGAGATGAATCTTCTACCTAAGTTCGAGGCTTGCAGAAATCTTCATCCCACTTCCCACAATTGATGGCCTTACATTAGTTTAGATTAATCGAAGGACAAACTTGCTCAAACAAACACTTGTATTTCCAAATTCCAATGAAAGCTAAGTAGTTCTTAACGTGGCTGTATTCTTGAGGCTTGTCAAATATCTTTGCCTTCTCAGCCATAATTTCCAGTTTTACCAAACCCATAGACCATAGCTTCAGACATTTTATCCCTCCTTCCATGGTATTTTTGGGCTTATTGCGTCTTTAAAAGCTTCTGCTTTAGAGATTGTGATCCCTTCTTTCATGGATTTCTGAGCTTATCACGCCTAGCTATATCTAAATGATGTGTAGTTTATATTGTTCTCTAGACAAAAGCACTAGAATTATCAATGCTGAAAGAATGAGAAAAAAGAAAATTTAATGTTGACATATGTAATGGAATTGAAATCAATGAAACGAGCTACATACTGTTAGCACTAAATTGAAGCTCACACAAATTGTGAAACTTGTTTATAAAATAATAAGAAAAATATTTATGTAGTACTCTGATTAACAGTCTAAATATGACAGAGAGATTGAGAAAGAAATTTCTAAACACAACTTTGTGCTTAGGTTGATGTTTTCAGTTTTCACCCTTAAGCATTCATCAAATATAACCAAAAAAAAAAAAAATGTTGATCATTATAGATCAAGAAACTAATCAATGTTAAACAAATGGATTCGCTACAAAGAGAAGTATAATAAGAAACACTAGGAATCTTGGATGTTCTGATGAATAGATTTAATTATAAGACTTGCCATCTCAAAACCAAGCATATGAAGTAGGCATTGATTGTAATATATTTCAAGCTTTTAGTTCATAATAGAATTAGAAAATAATCGCTCTATAATGCATCATAGGTAAACATATTTTTGACAGTGTCTTATTTGGGGCATTTCAATGAATAGACTAAATCAAAGACACATAATTGCTGTAATAACAATATAATAGTTTCATTCTTTTAGTCTACAAAGAATTAGGACAATGTATATCACAACTGACCGAATGTCCAAACTTACCAAAAGAGAGTTAGATTAACAAAAATAAAATGATTAGAAAGCCTTCCATACCGTTAGAAGATTGAGGAACCCACCTATTATTTTTTTAATATAGATTATTATTTTTGGGTTCGAGATAAGATTTATAATTTAATATAGATTATTTTTTTAATATAGATTATTGAGGATCATCAATAAAAAAAAAATAATATAGAGTATTTTTTAATAAAAATGTATTATTCCCTGCATAAATCAAGCACGTTAAGGCACAACTTAGTACAGAACAGGTTCAAAGATTATCATATATAAGTATAAATGCAATCCTTTTTCACTTTTAAATTGGGTCCCGAGATTTATTATATAAACACTGTTGGACCAGCCCCTGCTTTGAAGATCCTGTGTATGTAAAAGCTCCATATTTTTCTACGAGTAGATTACAATTAATCGAATCTAAATATAAGCCAAATTGAACAATATGTGACAATTGACAAAAAATGATATGAAGAAATGATACACTAAAGTTAACAACTTAACATTAATAAGAGAACTACGGAATAGGACATACCTCCTCAGGTCTCTTCTTTCCCTGAACAAATGAATCTTTCTACACAAACACCTGTTTATCTTCATCTTATTACTGCAAACATAAATCAGACACCAATTCTTTGGATAAATAATTCATAATTTGATCGCATAAAACTAATCTCAAGAGATTTTGAGAAAGAAAAAGATGGGAAAAAACACAAAGATGCAAGAAATGGTCACTTTTTAAAGAGTGATGGTAATTACACATCATGTGTGCGGGTCAGACAATACCACTTCAGCTGAAATGGTGTTTTGAAGACACATATACAGAGTACTTTTTCATTATTGCACACCATCATTTTAGGGTAAATAGCAGAGAAACTTTTAGAGTTTAGACTAAAAAGCTAGATGCATGAGAAATTTGAGACAGACATAGCAGCCCAAAGAAAAACCCAAGGCCATTTAGTGAACTATCGTGGGAAAACGAAGATTTGTTTAACCCATTCACTTTAGGGTAAGAATAGCATAAAAGACTACCCAATAACAATAGCAAAAATACTTGTTATTCACAAAAGTGTTGGAATTTTTTATTTTTTTATTTTTTTATCATAAAATAAATGCACTTAGATTTCAATAGTGGCAATAGTGGGTTTAATTTTTGTTGAAAAACAAATTTCTTCTCGTAAATCATTGATCCGATTCAACAATCCAATAATCTCTTTCGAGATCATATTTGTGTTTGATTTTTGAAGGGGCGGATAAATAGGAGGATTGGATGGGATTGGAAATGAAAGATGTGAAACAGAGGGAACATGAGTAACTAGGTATGAAGCCATAGCAAAGGCTTTGAGAATTGAGATGAGTAGGCAGGGCTAGCCATGAAGGGTATTTTTGCCCCAAGAACACATACTGAAAATAAAAGGCATGGCACGCCTGTTATTGTCAATTTTGGGAACACAATCCAGCATTTATTGCAATTTTGGAAACAAAAATAAGGGGGGGATTTTTACATTACAATTAGCTACCAAATTAAAAAGGAGCCCTACAATTCCCATGCTAGACTTGCTTTACATGCCATTTTATGATCATTGCAATTTGATTGTCCAAAAACGGCCAACCATATTATCCATTTGTTTAATTTCTTACCAAAGCTAAGATGATGCATGTTAGTTTTTCCCCATGTATAGCATGTTTGTAATTTCTTGTTTTCTCATATAACCAACCTTATTCTAACTTGTATTTAGTAATTTATTTTTTCAATTTTAGAGATATAAATCCTGTACGTATGGATAATAGAAAATTCTTGATAAAAGCATGTCTTCTAAAATATTCATCAAGTACACGCTCACTTTAACTTACTTCTCATACTAAATAGAAGATAAATATGTTAGCGTCTCAAAACTTAACTATAGTTTAGATTTTATCATCCTCATACTAAGAATCTCTTTTTTTTTTTTTTTTTTTTTTAAGGATTATTCAACTATAAAGTTTCTAAATATTCAATCACTTTGGAATGAATGGATTCAATTTTGCCACACCATCAACATTTAAACAAATGTTCGTTATTATTGTTTTAATATCTACATTATTGATGGGGCATTAAAATCCAATCTTCTTGTTGCAAAATAAATATATAGAATTCCAAAAACCCCCAAGAAAATCTTAATTTAAAGTCCTCATAGCAATTGACTAGAATTGAGGTCGTCATCAATTGCTTGAAAATGACAGCATGATCAATTGGTTAGTAGAAGATTTTTTACTGGAAAATTTGATTGACCTGTCAAAATTGGAACCAGACTTGTTAACCCACACAAATCCAAAAGATTAGAAGGGGTATAGATTTGGGATTTGTGGATTAGTAAAAAATGGGCCAACCAATACCCGGTTCATTAAGAGTTTAAGACAACGGATTGGATTAGGTTGACATATCGGCCACATGGATTGACATGTTTTCATTTTATTTCGTTTGTCATTTTTCGAAAAAAAGATAATTTCTTTAATTTTAGACTTGGAGGTACTATTTAATCTACTTACTGAACAATCACTCCCTGCCTCTTGTTCTCACTCTTTTCTTACCATACTTCAAGTAGTCAATAAATGTTATTAAGAATATTACAAATTTTATTATATTATATTTGTTTTATAATCTCTGGTAGTAACTTTTAAACATAGGACAAAAACATAGATAAGAAATTTATTTATTTTATGTGTTTCTAATAATAATTATTATTACACTGCTTTGTAAGCATTTTATAATCAAACCATTTGTTGGATTAACTTCAAATTTCCTAGTTGAACTAATTTCAATTTTTTGTAAGTTCTAGTTAACTCAACTAATAAAGTCTTTGATCACCAAAAACCGATTGACATTTTAGTCTAATGATAAAGCTCTATTATTAGGAGTGAACGCCATATATTGAAACTCTTAAAAAAAAAAAATACTTCAGTTTTTCTACGTAACTTTAGTAGTGTGCGATTTGATCCATAAGTTGATTTTATAAATACGTAAACATGTTTAAGTTTTAGTTAATTCAATTAATAAAGTCTCTTATCCTTAAATGAGGGATCTAGGTACGAATCTCACCTACAACAAACCAATTCTGCTATAGCCTATGGACACAACTTTTTTCAACAACTTGCTGAAGTGGCAAGTTTTACGTAGCAAAGTTATTTGTCTCAAAGTTGCATGAGAGAATGAGAGCCCTTCCAAAACTTCAATAACATTTATGTGACAAAGCATCACATTCGCTTAGGGAAGGAAAAAAAAAAAGCTACAATTTGTATGCATCATCTACTGAACAAGAACCATGGATATAGTTAACACAAATGAATCTTAGCATTGGCACTGTTAAAATTTCGTAATTACTTGGTAATTTTGGTATAATGGCTATTTGGAGAACAGGTTCTTCCACCTACAGCTGAGGCTTGCAGAAATCTCCGTCCCATTTCCCACAAATGATAGCCATGCTTTAGCTAGATGAATATGAGTACCTCACTCTAACGAACACTTAGGGGGCGTTTGGTTTGCCGTGATGTTACATTACGCCATAATATTACTTTATTGTAATCTTACATTAATATAATCTCAATACAAAATTACATTGTTTAGGAAGGTGATGAAATTAAGATGATATGAAATATTTTGTAATTTTGAATTATGGTATTGTCAGAAATTATAAACAAAAAACCTTAATGTTACATCGATGACACATCACAATAAACCAAATGCCCCCTATGAATTTTCAACAATGGATAAGTAGCTCTTTACGTGGTTGTAGGCTTGAGGCTCGAGGCTTGTCAAATGTTTGTGAACCCTCTTTTGTAGATTTTCCAATTTCATCACACACATAGCTTCAGTCTTCAGACATTTGATTCCAACCCTCCATCCACGGTATTTATGGGCCTCTCATATCTTTAAAAGCTTTAGCATTAGACATTTGGATCCCTTCTTTGGGAACTTAGATTTTGATTTCAGATGCCATAATGCTTATCGATTAAAAACCTCTTGTTTAATCATTGATATGCTCACGAGTATTTGAAATTCAGATTTCTTAAATTCATATTAAGTTTAGAATTATATCTTCATCTTAGTGTACATTAATTGTCAATTTTTCATATTAAGAATTTATTTTTATTTTTATTAAAGGTCTCGTCCCCAAAAGTTTGGGATCAATTTTTCGGTCCCAAATTCCTTTACAATGATTTAGACCGATCTCTCTCACAATTTCTGGCTACATATGTTTTCATGTTTTTGAATTTCAGTGAGCAACAATTTTATCTTTACTAGAAATTTTTAAGTGTTACTGAATTCCCTTTTAGAATAGTAAGGAGAGTTTATTACATTCTAGCATTTATTGCAATTGTGGAAACAAAAATAAGGAGAATTTAATATATTACAATTAGCTACCAAATTAAAAAGACCCCTCTAATTCCTATGCTAGACATGCCTAAGATGCCATTTTATGATCAATGCAATTTGATTATCTAGAAATGGCTAACCATTTATTGCATTTGTTTAATTTCTTACCCAAAGCTAAGATGCATGTACCACTGCACACTCTTGGTGCGGTGGTCACTCCATAAGTATAAGTGTTTATGGGGGTGTGGGAGGCAAGAGCCAAGGTTCAAGTCTCTAAGAAGGAGCTTCACACACATGTACACTTAAATTAGACTAGAATAGAAATTCTATCTTATAAAAAAAAAAAAAAATGCATGTATGATAGTTTTTCCTCATGTATAGTATGTTTGTAATCTCTTGTCTGTCAAATTATGATTCTAATATATAACAACCTTATCCTAAATTGTAATTGGTAATTTATTTTGCCAATTTAGAGATATAAATCTTGTATATATGGATAATAGAAAATTCTTGATAAAAGCTTGTCTTCTAAAATATTCATCAAGTACACGCTCACTATAACATATATACTTCTCATGCTAAATAAATGAAAAAATGTTAATGTCTCAAAACCTAATTGCAGTTTAGATTTTACCATGATAATTCTCAAACTTATAAAAATCTCAAGAGTTTTTAGGATAATTCAACCATAAAGTTTCTAAATATTCAATCACTTTGAAATAAATGGATTGATTTTTGTCAAGTTGTCAACATTTAAACATACGTTTGCTAGTAGTACTATTTTAATAGCTTTTAATTTAAATTATTGTTGAGGTGCTAAAATCCACTCTTCTTATCTCAGAATATATATATATATATATATATATATAATTAATAGGAATTAATAAAAAAAGATGAAACTTATGTACAATTTCTTAGGTACATGATATTAGGTTTTTTAATTAAATCCAAACAGGTAGCTATATTGAGTTTAATTATTTTTGAAAGATATATCATCGTTTATAGTGGGTGCTAGTTAGCTCAACTGATAAAGTCTCTAATTGTTAAATAAGAAATTTGGGGTTCAGTTCTCGTCTATACCAAAAATCGATTTATGTATTAGTCTGATGATGAAGAGTACAATCATATCATTAGAAGCCGACACCAAATGTTGAAACTCACTAAATAAATAACATTATTTATAATTTATTGGTTAATGCAACACGTGCTTGAATTTAATTAGAAAACCTTATATGTGTACTTTAAATTTACCCTTTATAATTTTCTCCAAAAAAATAAAGCCTTTAAAAAAATCTTCAATCAATTGAAGCCTCCTTTCACTGGCTGTTCTTCCCTTATATGGAATATTATTGTCTTTACAAACTTAGATTTAGGTTTCAGATGTAATAATGGTTATCTATTGAAAATGTCTTGTTTGATCATTCATATGCTCACAAGTATTTGAAATTCAGATTTCTTAAATTCGTTGTTTGACGTAGTGAATTTAAGTTTCGAATTATATCTGTTTCTCAAAAAGTTTAGAATTATATCTTATTTCAGTGTTAATTAATAGTCAATTTGTCATATTAAGATTTTTTGTTTTTTTATAAATGGTCTCATCCCCAAAAAATTTTGCGATCAAATTTTAGTCCCAAATTCCCTTACAATGATTTACAGATCCAATCTCTCTAACAATTTATGGCTACATATGTTTTCATATTTTTGACTTTCAATGAGCAAACAATTTTTACCTTTATTAATTGAAATTTCTATGTGTATAGGGAAGCTAACAGCTGTGTTGATAGATTAGCTAGGATGGAAGTTGAGCTTACTTCAGACCTCCTTTTTTTGTGTAATCCATCGCCTATGGTGGTTGATTTTCTAACTATTGTCTATGGACGAAGCTGGCCATGTCTGTAATAGACTTATTGTTCCTCAGTTTAATATCATGCGTCATTTAACCAAATACATACATATATATATATATATACATATCTATGTGTCAATGAATTCCCTTTTAGAATAGTAATTTGGTTTGAAATAATGGTCCACATTCAACATTTGATGCAAGTCCAGATTACGCAGAGAGAGAGAGAGAGAGAGAGAGAGAGAGAGAGAGAGAGAGAAAAGCTACAATTATCTACTGAAAATGAATCCATGAAATGGTTGATACAAAACAATCTACTACATTGGTGTGGCAAAAAATTTCTTAATTGCTTGCTAATTTTTGGCCTTGGCTAAATAGAGAGATGAATCTTCTACCTAAGTTCGAGGCTTGCAGAAATCTTCATCCCACTTCCCACAATTGATGGCCTTACTTTAGTTTAGATTAATCGAAGGACAACCTTGCTCAAACAAATACTTGTATTTCTAAATTCCAATAACGGCTAAGTAGTTCTTAACGTGGCTGTATTCTTGAGGCTTGTCAAATATCTTTGCCTTCTCAACCATAATTTCTAGTTTTACCAAACCCATAGGCCATAGCTTCAGACATTTTATCCCTCCTTCCATGGTATTTCCGGGCTTATCGCGTCTTTAAAAGCTTCTGCTTTCGACATTGTGATCCCTTCTTCCATGGATTTCTGGGCTTATCACGCCTGGCTATATCTAAATGGTGTGTAGTTTATATTGTTCTCTAGACGAAAGCACTAGAATTATCAATGCTGAAAGAATGAGAAAAAATAAAATTTAATGTTGACATATGTAATGGAATTGAAATCAATGAAACAAGCTACATACTGTTAGCACTAAATTGAAGCGCATACAAATTGTGAAACTTGTTTAAAAAATAATGAGCAAAATATTTATATAGTACTCTGATTAACAGTCTAAATATGACAGAGAGAGAAATTTCCAAACACTACTTTGTGCTTAGGTTGATGTTTTCAGTTTTCACCCTCAAGCATTCATCAAATTTAACCCAAAAAAAAAATGTTGATCATTAGGATCAAGAAACTAATCAATATTAGACAAATGGATTCACTACAAAGATAAGCAAAATAAGAAATACTAGGAAGAAATGATATATCTGTTTTACAAAGATAAGTAAAACAAATGGAGTCCTGCTCTCTTTAAACTTGCATTACAGGTAAACATATTTTTGACAGTGTCTTATTTGGGGCATTTCAATGAATAGAAATAACTATATCAAAGGCACATAATGGCTGTAAGCCTAAAACAGCAATATAATGGTTTCATTTTTCAGTCTACAAAGAATTAGGACAACGCATATCACAAGACCGAATGTCCAAAATTACCAAAAGATAAAAATTATTGCACTTCAAAGTGATTGCTATATATTGTACAACTAAAGAGCCTAACTTGTTCAAAAAGATTGCAACTAAAAAGTGTCACATATGCATGCACTCACCTGCTAAAGCCTAAAAGAGAGTTAGATTAACAAAAATAAAATGATTAGAAAGCCTTCCATACAGTTAGAAGATAGAGGAACCCACCTATTATTTTTTAATATAGATTATTATTTTTGGGTTAGAGATAAGATTTATAATTTAAATTTTGAGGATCATCAAAAAAAAAAAAAATTAATATTGAGTTTTTATTGAATAAAAATGTGTTATTCCCTGCATAAATCAAGCAAACAAGGCACAAGTTAGTACAGAACAGGTTCAAAGATTATCATATATAAGTTAACAAATGCAATTCCTTTTTCACTTTTAAATTGGATCCCAAGATTTATTATATAAACACTGTTGGACCAGCCCCTGCTTTGAAGATCCTGTGTATGTAAAAGCTCCATATTTTTCTACTAGTAGATTACAATCAATCGAATCTAAATATAAGCCAAATTGAACAACATGTGACAATTGACAAAAATTGATATGAAGAAATGATAAATTAAAGTTAACAACTTAACATTAATAAGAGGACTATGGAACAGGACATACCTCCGCAGGTCTCTTCTTTCCCTGAACAAATGAGTTTCTACACAAACACCTGTTTATCGTCATCCTATTACTGCAAACATGAATCAGACACCAATTAAGATAAATAATTCATTATTTGATCACACAAAAGATTTCTAGTGTTGACTAACTCACTTACAACTTTCAGTAACTACTCTCAAAGAGTTTTTGAGGAATATAAAAGAGGAAAAACACAAAGACGCACGAAATTGTCACTTTTTAATGAGTGGTGATAGTTGTGCGTCATGCGTACGGGCCAGACAATACCACTTCAGCTGAAATGGTGTTTTGAAAACCCGATTTCACTTATACAGGAGTGTGCAACAAGATTTAGTTGTTTTTAAATTATAAACAATATTTCAGCACACATTGGCTTGTGCCATATGGCATGCAAATGCAACTTTGAAAATTGGAACTGCAATTTAGTTGGCCTAGGCTAAAAATGAGAAATAATTTAAAAAAATTGAGCCGATTACCAAGGACATTATTGATATGGTCTAACCCGGTCTAAGGAACAAAAAATTGAGCCGATTACACTACGTACTTTTTTTTCGGTATGGCACATAATCATTTTGCGGGGAAAAACAGAACTATTTGAGTTTAGACTAAAAACTAGATGCATGAGAAATTTGAGATAGGCATAGCAGCCCATAGAAAAACCCAAGGCCATTTAGAGAACTATCATGGAAAAGGCAAAGATTTGTTTAACCCATTCACTTTGGGGTAAGAATAACATAAAAAGACTATCCCGATAACAATTACAAAAAAGCTGGTGATTCATAGAAGTATTAGATTTTTTTTTTCTTTTCCCCTTAATCATAAAAGAAATGTACTTACATTTCCATAGCAAGTTTAACAATAATTGAAATATGGATTTCTTCTGGTAAATCACTGATTCGATTTGATAATATAATAATCTCTTTTGATATCATATTTGCGTTTGATTTTTGAAGGGAGGGATAAATAGGAGGATTGGATGGGATTGGAAATGGAAGATGTGTAACAGAGGGAACATGAGCAACTGGGTACGAAGCCATAGCAAAGGCATTGAGAATTGACTCAATTGAGATGGGTAGGCAGGGGTAGCATGAAGGGTATTTATGCCTCTAGAACATACTGAAATTAAAAGCATGACACACCTATTAATGTTAATTTTGGAAACATAATCCAGCATTTATTGTAATTTTGGAAACAAAATTAAGGGGAGGTTATTACATTACAATTAGCTACCAAATTAAAAAGGAGCCCTCTGATTCCCATGCTAGACATGCCTTACATGCCATTTTATGATTAATGCAATTTGATTCTCCAGAAATGGCCAACCTTATTTTCAATCTGTTTAATTTCTTACCAAAGCTAAGATGCATGCATGTAATTTTTTCCCCATGTATAGCATGTTTGTAATCTCGTCTGTCAAATTATGATTCTCATATAACAACCTCGCTTGAAATTGTTGGGAGATAAGCTATAAATTAAGAATTTCCTATTATTCATATGTACAGGATTATATCTATAAAATTGGCAAAATAAATTACCAATTACAAGTTAGAACGCCGACACAATCCACATCAGTCCACGATCTGATTTGAGATCCCATTATTGTAGTGACACAAGATTTAGACATCATAGAGGACAAATCTTTGTCATGATTATACTCATTTCCCTGTGTTGCACTCTTAATCACCACTTCTCAAAGAACTGAAATAAATAATAATTGTTGAAACCAGATTAATTTCATTGCATTGCTGCCAAGAAAGCAATGCAAAACCAAAACCAACTCTAACCTAACCACCTTTGGTCAGTTAAAACCAAAACCAACTCTAAGTTCGCAAGGATGAAGAAAAAAACAATAATATTTCTCTATTTCTCTTGGTCATGCAGTTACTTCAGCTGACCTTCTAAGACTTCAAATGCGAAGAAACGAGTCTGTGTAAAAAGATAAGATTAGGATCCAACAGAAATTACCAAGGAATTTCATATCCATGAATAAAATTGGCAAAACATAGAGCATTAAATCATACATGGGAAGTCTTAAAAAATAAGAATCAGGCGAATCAAAATTACTACTACTAGTATAAGAAAAAAAGGCCAGATAATTGAAATGCTAAGAGACCACAAATGCTATAATAAGGTCAGATACACTCTGAAATTTTCTATATCGATATTCATCTACCTACACTGACCATGGTTTCCATCAAAGTAAATGAAACTTAGTTTGTCACAGGACCCTCACTGTCCTAAAGTACCAAGTATTTGTGAATTTCCCTACAACAAATAGACATCAAGGCAAGCAATAGCTGAGATGTTATTGCAGAAAAGTCATCCCAAACCCTTAACCAAAATTCTATCACAATTCCATTGCATAAAAAATCAACAATTCACTGTTCCATCAACAAATTATAGAGATTGATGAGAATAGAGAATTGAAATTTAACCCATCATCCATACAAGATGCGATATTATCATTCCATAAATCACACAAAAAACTCTTCTTTGATAAGGAAAATAAAGACCTATGTTATACAAATAATTAGGAGCTCAGGAAAAATAACTCTAAAACACATTTCGACCTGTGAATGAAACAAGGCTCTCCACGTAAACCATAGCTTTTTTTTGGGACGAATGACTTTGGAATGCTTGTAGGTTGAAGAATTTTAATTTCTTGAGAAACAATGTTATACAGTAACAATGCATTGTGGGTGTAGTGGTCACCAAGCAGAAGAAGCTCTCCATTCTTCGCAAATGGTAGTGGCCTGTGAATTCTTAACAGTGGTCCTACAACAAGTTGTTTGGTCCAAGAATCCTCAACCCCATATTTGCGCATCACCCATATATAAAAGTGTTTCTCTGTCAAAATATGTCCGTCCTAATAAACAATAAAAGCATGGCAATCATTGAACATGGCAAAATCTTTATTCATACATGAAGCATCGACCTCCGGGAACCTTAGTTTTCGAAACACCTCATCTGGCAACCTGATTACTCAAAACACATCACGACTCATGTCAAAGGCTAGAACTATCTCACAATCACAAGCCTGCCTGAGTTCGTTTGTGTCACCGTAGTCAAGGAAACCGTTCCAGTAATGAACTCCATTAAAGTAAAATCCTTTAAAACGACTAAACAACCTAATGTTTGAATGATGAATAGCGGTGTCAATTATTTGGGTCCAGAAATCAGCATTTAGAGAGTAAACATGAAAAAAATTGTGGTAGTCTGTGAAGAATGAAGTTCGGGTAGATGTATCTAGCTTGTGATAAGTGACAATTCTAGCAACCTTGTAATCATTAGAATATTGATCATAACCAAATGCATGATATGTTTTAAAGGGTTTTGATGATGGGAGATGGGCAGCACAGTCAGCAAGTAAGGGATAGCGAACAGTTTTACAATTTCTGATTTCTGGATGCCATAATACAAAGCCATGAAAGCCGTCAAGGAGGTAACCACCGAAGCAAATAATACCATTGATGCAACCAATCATGTCGAAAAATCGATGTTTCTTCATGCCCATGTCCTTCAAATTCAAAGATAAGGAGGAGGGTTCAAAGGCAAGATAGTTAAGTCAAAGCTCTCGAAGAAAAGAGTTGGGTTTGGATTTGTTTGTTGGAGAAGAAGGTGTTTGGCAGTCAAAGTAGGGTTTTGGAGAAGAGTAGTGGACCACGATTTTTGAACGCACCCGAAACGAGTTAATGATTTCACTGGAAGTCTTGATAGGTGGAGCCAGAGTTAAGGGGGCAAGTTTACTGTTGGTTGTATACAATGGTTTCAACCTTTAACTTTGTTACTACTTAAGCTGTAAAGATTTTTTTTTTTTTTTTTTTTGTCTGTAAGAACAAAATTTTTATGTTTAGAATTTTTTAAATGATAGGGTTGTTTATTTTAAATAAAATTGGTTAATTGAGCTTAATTTTTTTAAAAGTTTTACTATTAGTAATTTTTGTTGTTGAGCTATTTTTTTGGTGTTTGTATATTTTGTTTTAGATTTTAAATCTATAAATTTTTTTATAGTCACTAAAATGAGGAAAATACTAGTGCTACAAAAATTTTTTATAAATTATTGATGTAATAAGTTGTTACTCTAGTAAGTAAAAAAATAAAGTGAGTGGTGGGTTCATGTGCGAACCAAATAGAATTTGCTACTAAAACAGTTAGTAAAAATGTTGTAAAAAAATTTGTGAATATAGTATTACTCTTAAAAGAATCAATGATATTGTTTAAGAGAAAAAATGTAATTTTATAGAACAAAATTGTTAAAATCAGTACACACACACATCATCATTAACATTAACCTTCTCGACCTCGTCGACCTCACCCTCCACCTGCACCTCGAACTCTCCACCTACGATTGAGCAGACCCTAAAATTGAGATTTTAAATTATTAGGCTATCTAGAATCTGGATAAGTTGTACCAATCTTAAAGGCTTCATTGTTTAATACCTGACTCAATATAACCTCTAGTTATTATTATCTCTTTTTTTTTTTTAAACAATTATTATCTCTTCTTTATCTCTATCTATTAAAAGGATTTTGAAAGTTAGTTATTGTTTTCTGACTTCTGACTTCTAAAAATTAATTAATTTATCCTTATTTCTAAAACATGAGAAATGAGGTTAAAATTATAAATTAACAAAAATTTAAAACAAAAAAAAAAAAAAAAATCTACTGGTAAAATCTCCCCAATAGATAATAGATAGGTACAAAGTTCTTACCCATTGTTTATCACAAAAAAATAAACTTCCTAAAAAAAGTTCCCCCTTCCTTGTTTCCCTCTTAGTCTTCCCAATGTTATGGGTTTTATCAATTTTGCTTATAGTTAACAATTGAGTCTAACTCATAGATGAGGCTGAGGCTCTTTTTATTTTTATTTTTTTTAGTAGCACAATTTTTCATTCATTTCAATTTAGAGTTTACATGCTTTTTCATTAATATTAAACACTTGCGAACTAATGATATAGCTAGAGTATTATGATGGTAGCTCCGAAAAATGAACAATGACATCAAAATCATATGTTCCTATACTACATATGTGGATTTGTTCATTTTGAAACTAGTTTTATGGCAACCCTGGTTGTATCAATAATTCGCAAATACATAATATTAGTGAATAAATGTGTAAACTTCAAATTGATAAGCCCAAAAACTGGACCAATCTCTCTAACAATGTTCCCTCTTTTTGGCTACATATATTTACAATTATTTAGACCAATTTCTCTTAACAATTTTTGGCTACATATGTTTTCATGTTTTTGACTTTCAATGAGCAAACAATTTTTATCTTTACTAGAAATTTTTACGCGTCACTGAGTTCCCTTTAGAATAGTAATTTTGATTTGAAATAATGGTCCACATTCAATATTTGATGCAAGCAGTTAGAAGTTCTTCAACATAATTCATAAGAGACAAATGTTGCATTGGAGAAAGAGAGAGGGACACTCAATTCAAAACTACAATTATCTACTGAAGTAACTGAACAATGAATCCTTGAATTCGTTTATACAAAATAATCTCCAACATTTGTGTGGCAAAAAATTTCTTAATTGCTTGGTAATTTTTGATCCTGGCTAATTAGAGAGATAAATCTTCCGCCTAAGTTTGAGGCTTGCAGAAATCTTCATCCCATTTCCCACAATTGATGGCCTTACTTTAGTTAGATGAATAGGACCTCACTTTAACAAAGACTAGTATTTCCAAATTCCAACAATGGCTAAGTAGTTCTTAACGTGGCTGTAGGCTTGTCAAATATTTTTGACTCCTTCTCTGCCTTATTTTCCAGGTTTACCACACCTGTAACTTCAGACATTTGACCCTTCCTTCCATGATATTTCCGGGCTTATCCCATCTTTAAAAGCTTTAGCTCTACACGTTGTTATCCTTTCTTCCACAGATTTCCGGGCTTATCACGCCTGGCTGTATATGAATGGTGTGTAGCTTATATTGTGCTCTAGATGAAAGCGCTGGAATTATCAATGCTGAAAGGATGACCAAAAAAAGAAACTTAAGTAAATTTTGCTTGCTTCCATATGTAGTGGAATTGAAATCAATGTGTCTAATTTGATTGAAACGAGCTATATAGTATTAGCACTAAATTGAAGTGCACACAAATTATGGATCCTGTTTAAAAATGATACAATATTTATGTAGTTCTCATATCAGCACTCAGCAGTCTAAAAATGACATACAGACATAGAGAATGATAATAAAATAAATAAATAAATAAAAAATTGAAAGAGTTTCAACTTACAGCTTCTATTCTTGATGATAGTTTTTTATCATCAGACTAAGATATCAATCAGGTTTTAGTGTAAGCAGCAATTAAACCCCATATCTCTATAAATAAAAAATTTCTAAACACAAATTTTTGCCTAGTTTGATGTTTTCAGTTTTACCCTCAAGTATTTATCAAAAATAACCAAAAAATATAAATTTTGATCATTAGAGTTAGGAGCAAGAAACTAATAAATGGTAAATAAATAGATTCGCTATAAGAAGTAAAATAAGAAATACTAGGAGTTTTCAATGTTCTGATGAATAGATTTATTCTTAGACCATCTCAAAACCAAGCACATGAAACAGGCATTGGTTGTAATATTAGAACATGATCTCTCTATAATGATTTCCCATAATAATATTCCAACCTTCCCTTATTTGAGTTCGTAGGATTGAGTCCTGCCCTCGTTCAATTTGCTTGTAAACATCCTTTTGACAGTATCTTACTAGTTACTAGGGGCATTTCAATATGCAAAGAAATAATTGAATCAAAGATACAAATAATGGCTGTAACAGCAATATAATAGTTCATTTTTCAATCTACAAAGAATTATGGCAATGCCTATCACAGGACAGTGTCCAAACTTACCAAAAGAGAGAGAGAGAGAGAGAGAGAGAGAGAGAGAGAGAGAGAGAGAGAGAGAGAGAGAGAGAGAGAGAGAAAAAAGGGAAAAAAAAATTTGCACTTCAAAGTTCCTATATTGTTAAAAAAGATTTCAACGCTATAAAGGTTTCAAATTAATATGTATGCAGATTTTTTACTTTTGGGTTTGAGATAAGGTTTCGTTATTAAATAACATCTTTTCAATTGAGTAAATATATTTTTCTCATATAGATGAGGCACATAAGCACAAGTCAGTACATAACAAATGCTATTCCTTTTTCACTCCTAAATTGGGTCCCAAAATTACTGTCAACACTGTTGGACGAACCCCAGTATTGAAGATTCTATGTATGTTTGTAAAAGCTCCTTATCTTTCTAGTGGATTATAACTAATCACTTATTAAATATGAACCAAACTGAATAACATGAGACAAAAAATGATATGCAGAATTTATTAGGAGAGACTATGAGCATGACATGCCACTCTAAGTGACAACGTACGTTCACTGGACGAATTTGTGTTTCTACACAGCCACCTGCTTTATCTTCATCTGATTACTGCAAAGATTAATAATACACCAATTTTTTGAATAAATAATTCGGAAATGATCAATGATTATCACAGAAAAGATTTTTTGTGAAAACTTATGTTGACTTGCAAGTTGCAGTAGGTCTATAAGTTTTTGAGAGAGAAAAAGATAAGGGAAAAAAACACAAAGATACAAAAAAAATGGTCACTTTCTAAATTAGAAATGATAATTTCTTGCACCCATTGGCTTGTGTCATATGGCATGCAGATGCAAGTTCCAAAAATCAGAACTATAATTTCAATTGGCCTAGCTTAAAAATGAGAGGCTATCAAAAAGGTGATGCAGCAAATACTAGGCATACGATTCATTTTAAAGGTAAGAAACTAAGAACAAAATTAATACTACGCAATAATATTAGCAAAGCCTCATTATTCAAAGTGTAGTAATGTTTCTTAATCATAAAAGAATTACTACAATCATAGATATTTACAATATTGAAATATGGATTTCTTCTGGTAAATCACTTGATCCGATGTGATCAATACTAGTAATCACTTTTGTACAATGCTTTGTTTTGAAGGGCAGGGTATGGATTAGGAGGATTGGAAATGAAGATGTGTACGGGGACTATGAGCAACTGGGTAGAAGCCATAGCAAAAGCATTGGATTGCAATTGAGATGGGTAGGCAGGGGTAGCATGAAGGGTATTTATACCCTAAACATACTTGAAATACAAACGTGTGCACAGAGCCATAATGTTAACTTTGGAAACACATTCAGCATTATTAGAACTTTTGGAAACAAAATTAGGGAGGGTCATTATTACATTACAATTGCTGCCAAATTAAAAAAGGGCCCTCTTATTCACCTCATGCTTGACATGCCTTACTTGCCATTTTGTGATTCAATGCAATTTGATTCATCCAAAATAGACCTTAATTTTCCATCAATTTAATTTCTTACCAAAGCTAAGATGCATGCATGTAATTTTCCCATGTATAGCATATTTGTAATCTCTTGTCTTGCAATTATAGATTCTCAACCTAACAACCTTATTCTCACATGTAATTTGGTAATTTATTTTTGCCAATTTAAAGATATAGTTGTGTTAATTTAGATAGTAGAAAATACTTGATAACTAGTATTATGTCCGTGCAACGCATAGCTTAATCAAAAATCATGTGTAAACTAAAGAAATAAGAAATTTTTTCTAATTTACATAAATTAAATAATAAAATAGATAGTAAACAATTATCATCAATTTATATCAAGACATGCTTAAGAATAAGAAAAAAATAACTTTCTCAAAAAAAAAAAAAAAAAGATTGTTATCTATTGAGGGATGGAAGCAACATATCACCATTGGAACTCATTGTCATAAAACGTCTAATTAATATATGATATACAAAAAAAATAGAAAATCATGTCTAAGCATATTTATGATTGCACTCTTAAATATAACCATATAAATCTGATAAAACTTAATAACATTAGGTTAAACAAAAGACAAAAAATACACAAAACCTATTCAATTTGATGGGAAAAAATTAGAGTAAACAAATATATAAAACATTAGTGTAAACAAATACAATGATTAAACAAATACATACCTGCAGCAAGGTTGTAGGTAGAAGAAGAGAAGAATAGAACCAAAAAAAAAAAAACATATGATGGGTATTTATATATTGAATTATTTGATATATATATATATATATATTGTAGGGTCTAAATTCTTTACGTAAACCACAAGACAATTAATTTTAGAGTATGGGTCAAAGAACTAGAATTAGCAAGGGATTCATAACAAAGGATTATCACTCTTTCAACTATTTATTGATCAGTTTCTAATACATTCCGTGTGTTTGTTTCAAACCCTCTCCTCTATTATTATAATCACTCTCACCTCATCTCCATCGTCCACGTGCTCCCCATCCATGAACTTGCTCAAGTACCTGTCACGTCAGGCAGCTTCTTTTCGTCTCTGTGTGAAGTGGCGGTAGGTTAGGAGGCACTGTTAAAGGTCTTCTCCATATAAATGCGGCCAGAAAAAACTATTGTAATGCATTGAATAGCCACGGTGGCAGCAGCCTTTTCCCTCAGATATTTCCTCATCCTTATCGTTCATGAATATGCTTTGAGCTTATCTTGATCAGGTGGAGTCCTCGGACAATCAACCAGGCTTTTCCCCTACTCAATTAGTCTCCGACATCATATCAGAATAAAACATCTTTCTCGGACAGGAGATGTCCTCCTCGGACTGGAGATATCCTCTCGGACAGAGATGGTCCCTACCAAGAGGATTCCAATCCAACCTGGGCCTTGCACTCTCCGCATCCTTCTCTTTGGATGTGAAACAGTCTTCTCGTGGGTGTTCGCCCATTAACTTGGGCCTGATCCTCTTATCCCCCACATATATATATACACACTCCACATTGAAGAAGTTGATATAAACAAAAGTCTAACATCAGTCTAATTTGTGGAGGTATGAATTATAGGAGAAGAAGATAAGAAAAAATATTATATCTTTTTTTTTTTTTACAATCTAAAAAATATGATTATTAATGTTGTTGTTTTTGACATTTAGTAATATAATTCATGTTTTTTTTTTTTGAAAATCTAAAAAATACTAATAACATTGTTGTTTTTTGACATGCAGTTATATAATTTATGTAAAAAAAAAAAAAATAGAAATAGATGAAGATTTTGGATGGTAATCAAATTAAAATTTTTATCAACTTAGAAATTATAGGATAAGAAGATAAGAAAAAAAAACTATATCCATTTTTTAGAAGAAAAAAGTTATGCAATTTAGTGAAGTCACTTGGCACAATCAAAGCTTTTAAGCTCAATTTATTATATAGTATATGATATAATATGATATGTTATGATATCTCGTCCTCTAAACATTCATCAAGTATAAGTTCTATAAAATTAAAAAAAAAAAAAAAAAAAAAGTTAGAAGATCTAAAAATACGTATCTAAAGCTACTTCTCGTCCTCTAAACATTCATCAAAAAAAGTATAAGTTCTAAAAAAAAAATAAAAGGTATAAGTTCTAAAATCTAAATATTCATCAAGACACTCTCACAGTATCTAAAGCTATACTTCTCATACTTATTAGATGATAAAAATATGTAAGCATCTCAGAACCTAATTGCAGTTTAGATTATAACATGATAGTCCTTATGCTAATTAAGAATCTTGGGAGTTTTTAAGATAACTCCACCAAAGTTTCTAAATGCTCAATCATTTTGGAATAAATGGATTAGATTTTGTCACATCATCAACATTTAAAGAAACGTTTTCTATCACTATTTTCTAGTATTTATTTGAATTATTGATAAGTGTCAAAATCAAAGTTTCTTATTCAAAAATAAATGAATATAATTTTAAGAACACTTTGGTAGAATTACTCTTAGAGGATATTAATTCACATTTATAGCCAATTGATTAGAATAGAGGCTGTCATTAACTACTTGAAAATGATAGCATGATCAATTAGTCAGTAGAAGAAATTTTACTAGTAAATTTGATTAACTTGTCAAAATTGGAATCAGACTTATTAACCTACCCAAATCTCAAAAAAAAAAAAAAAAAAACGGAGTATATAACTATATATGGTAAGGGATTTTTGGATCCAACAAAAAAAAAGGGCCAACCAATACCTTGCTCATTAAAACAACAGATAGGATCATGTTGACATGCGGGCCACATGGATTGGCCCTTTTTTTTTCCTTTTATAAATAAATAACTTTTTTTTTTTGAGAATGAACTAAATTTATTCAAATTTAGACTTGGAGGAAATATTTAATTTACTTAAAGAAAAACCATAATCATAAAATTAAAATTTTTATTGACCTATTTCATTCACATTTGTAAACTCTCACTACTTCATTGTTTCTCCATTACACTGATATAAAATGGTGATCTCACACGTACTCTCACTCTCTCCAAACATTATATTTCAGCTAGCTAAGATGTCCATATTTTATTATAACTCTTTATCATCAAATTAAGATACTAATCGGTTTTTGGTGTAGGTAGAGATTGAACCCTAAATCTTTTATTCAACCATCAAAGATTTTACCAATTGAACTAACTGAAACCCACACTTAGACAACAAAGTGATATTAAGGTTATTATAAATTTTACCATATTAGTTTTATAAACTGCGGTGGTATCTTTTAAACATAGGAAAAAAACATAGTTAAGAAATTTATTTATATAATATTATTGATATGGTCAAATAATGATTATCATTACATTTCTTTGTAAGCATTTTATTTGTTGAACTGATTGCATCTTTATTCTTTAACATTTTTTCATAGTCAAATACATGAGCATATAACCAACGCACCTCGTCAAACACCTTATTGTCTAATATACACTATGGGTATATGGGTCAAGTTGGGTTAGGTTTTGGTTTTTTTTTTTTTTTAATTGAATTTGACTTCTTTTTCAAGTTGATAAATCCCCAACTCAACCAAACCCATAGCAAATCTAGAAACCAACATAACCTAAGATAAAAGATGAAAATCTATTCAATTTTTCTATGTAACTTCGGTGGTGTGCGATCTGATCCTTGAGTTGATGTTCCTAAATCATATCTTACAGTCCCACCACCCCTATCCCAAAAACACCAGCTGATTTGAATAAGGCTTCGTTAAATTTTAATTAATTCAACTAATAAAGTTTTTTTTTTTTTTTTTTTTGGGGAATATGAGATCTATGCTCAAATCCCATCCATAAGATAAGTGACAAGTTGTAAGTAGCAAAGTAATATGTTGCAATGGTGCATGAGAGAGAGAGAGAGAGAGCTTTCAAAACTTCAATAACATTTTAAGTAAAAAAGCATTACATTTGTATGCATTATCTACTGAACGGGAATCCATGGGATGGTAAATGGTAAATAAAAATGAATCTAAGCTTTGGCTGTAGGCTTGAGCCTAGAGGCTTGTCAAATGTTTGTGATCCCTCCTTTTGTAGATTTCCAGTTTTATCACACAAATATCACGCCTGGCTATATCTAGATAGTGTGTAGTTAATATTGTGCTCTAGACGCAAGTGCTGGAATTATCAATATCGGAAGAATGTGAAAAAAAATTGAAAAACTAGTTTTTTTTTTTCTTTTCTTTTCTTGTTGCTATATGTAATGGAATTGAAACCAATGTGTCTCACTAGATTGAAACAAATTAACTATATATACACTTGTGGTTGTGTTTTCCCAACAACCCTGGGCTTGTTGGGCTCAAGCTCCCAATTTATTTGTTTTTTGGGTTGGGTTTAGCCCACAATAGTAGATTCCTGAAACTACTTGTGCTATGATGGACCACACCCTAGTTCTATTTATCTATTGGGCTACCTCGAGTTAAGCTTGGCCGAGAAGGCTTTTGAACAACCGAGCTTCCCTTCTAAAGTATAAGCAAGACCTCTGTACCCAAGATTGCATTCTCACTTTTTTCTCATGTATCACTCTTCCAATTTTTATTCCAACCCTTGATTTTTGCCCTTCCCATCTAATTTAGACCCTTGTTTCAGTGGGTTAGTCATGATGAGGAAATATTTGGTCTAACAGTAGGTCCCTCCACCCATAAGGTTTGGGTGGTTTCTTAGGTCTTGTCTATTGTTCCATTGTGTCATTTCACGTATCAGAGAAGGGCCCTACTTCCTACCGTTAAGGTGGCACTCTAGTAACTTTTGCTTGACGCCAAATCTTGTGTTCGGTGGGCGGATTCTCCCAAGACATTGTTTTACATCCTCAGCTCACATGGACGCTTGTTGGAAAGTTTCACCGAGGTGGGTTTCCTCAACTAGGATGCTTCATTATCCTCTCGGCTAGCTAGTATGGGCCTAGCTTGGGTCGAGACAATCCAAAATGGGCCTAAATTGTTCTGGGGATGGACCCACTCTTTTCGACCCACCCATAATACTAGTCAACGGAAGTGTTTACAGATTGTGGATCCTCTTTAAAAACTAGAAAACATTTATGTTTCACTCAAATCAATAGTCTATATATGACATTGAGAACGATAAAGAAATTTGAAATTTCTAAATGCAATTTAGTGGTTAGGGTGATATTGTCAGTTTTACCCCCAAGCATTTATCAAATATAAGTATTTAACCAAAAAATAAAATCTTTGGTCATTAGGAATTTAGGACCAAGAAATTAATAAATGGTAAACAAATAAAATCAATATCAATATTATATTTAAAAACAGAGACCTCATGTGAGAGTGTATAAGGTCTTGCCACGTGGCATTCTAATGTTGCATTTAGCATTTTTTACTGTTACCCAAAAGTTTATATTAACTTATATTTTACTATTATCTCATTAATCTCCCATTGATTGTCTAAGCTTATACCACACATTTCTCTCTTCTTCATGTCTTTTAGCATACCCACTATTTTAGCATTAAAAACAAAAGAAAAAAATAATAAAAATAATTAAGGACTAAGAGTAATAACTAACCAGATAAGCACTGGAGAGAGATAAAGAAACATGAAAAATGTTGTGGACTATTCAATGAAATGCACTCTTTCACTATTACCAAAATAAAAGATTTGAGTTTGACAAAGCATTTGTAAGAGAGAGAGAGAGAGAGAGAGAGAGAGAGAGAGAGAGAGAGAGAGAGAGAGAGAGAGAGAGGAATTTGAGAGACCACCACCTCTTTCATATTGGCCTCCCACCACCATCAAGCCACCAAAATCTATATGGGTTTTTTTTTTTTTTTTTTTACCATGGTTTTAAATCATTTATATGACACATGCATATACACTTTCTCAAACCATATCTTAATGTCGCATTATCGATAAGTGAAAGGCAATTAGAGATTTGGGCATACTTTCATTTCATGATACGCAGTTTGTGAACATAATACAAATTAGTTGATTTTTATGGTCCTGTTACTTTTTTGCATTTATTTTTGGTTTCATGATTTAAAAAAATAAAAAAATTAAACTTACCTTGAGAAGGCTACAAATGTGCAGTGAAGCTACTAAACTAAATTTTAATATATCAAAATGTATATGTTTCTTTATTCAAATTTAGATTATTTTTTCATTAAATATATGCATAACATTCTTCAAAACGGTCTTATATAAAATATTACAAAATTATCCGTGCATCGTACGGGAAGAAAACTTACTAGTTGCTTTAAAAAGAGAAGTAAAATCGGAAATAATAGGAATGTTCAATGTTCTGATAAATAGGTTTATTCTAAGATCTGCCATCTCAAAACCAAGCATATGAAGTAGTCATTGGTTGTAATATTCAACCTTTTCATTCAAAATGGAATCAGAAAATAATCTCTCTATAATGCTTTCCTATTATTGGAGTTCATAGGATGGAGTCCTGCCCTCTTTAAACTTACTTCACAAATAAACATCTTTCTGATAGATAAATTAATGATGTGCTTGGATAGCAAAATTTGTGCATGTAGATTTGGATTCGAGTGATTAAAATCTAAATATTTGGATAGTTTTAAAAGATTAAGGATTTTAATTTGACGAAATTCATTAAAATTATTGAATTTAAAATGATCTCTAAAATCAATAGATTTGAAATCAAGACAATTTAAATTTATTAATTTAAAATCCAAATCCAAATTAAAGTTTTCAAATACAGCCTAGGGAAATTTCAATGAATAGAAATAATTGAATCAATGACACACATATATAATGGCTGCAGTAACAGCAAGAAAATAGTTTCTTTTTCAGTCTAAAAGAATTATGGCAATGCCTTTCACAAGACAGAATATCCAAACTCGTCAAGATTTAAGAAAAAAAAAACGCAAAAAAGATTGCGCTTCAAAGTGTTTGCTATTGTACAATTAGAGAGCCTATATTGTTCAAAAAGATTTCAACTTAAAAAGGTTCCAATGTGTATGCAATCATCTCCTAAAAGAGAGAACTAATTAGATTGAGAAAAACAAAATGACTAGAAAGTCTTCCATACAACTAGAAGATGGACAAACCCCTACATTGAAGATTCTGTATTTGTAAAATCAACAAAGTTTTTTTACTAATGGATTATAATTATATTCACATATAAATATTAACCAAGCAGAATAGTACGTGACAAAAAATTGATATGCAGAAATACTCCAAGTGGCATTGTTTGCTGACTGAATGTGTGTTTCCAAACAAAAATCTGCTCACCTTCGTTTGATTACTGCAAAAGATAAATCACACCAATTTTTTGGATAAATAATGCGGAAATTATTATCACGGAAATTTTTTTTAGTGATTTTTTTTTTTTTTTTTTTGGGTGAAAACTTATGTTGACTTTCAAATTGCAGCACCCCTCTTAAGAATCTGGGGTTTAATCCCCACCTACACTAAAAACTGATTGGTGTCTTGAGATAATAATAAAAAACTATCTAAGAATCTGGGGTTTAATCCCCACCTACACTTAAAATTAATTGGTGTATTGATTTGATAATAAAAAATTATCATCAGAAGTGAGCAATATAT
Source organism: Quercus suber (assembly GCF_002906115.3). NCBI lineage: Eukaryota > Viridiplantae > Streptophyta > Magnoliopsida > Fagales > Fagaceae > Quercus > Quercus suber. Next base: position 686,056 of record NW_027069794.1, on the reverse strand, counting down.
GTTGAAATTATCTCCAAAAAAAAAAAAAAAAAGTGTTCTTTTTTGAGAAGGCTCTTATGCATGGTTTTGAAACTTGCACCAGAACGTACGATTCGACTAGGTTAACTGGGAACTGCTCCTTAAAACGGTTCTTTAAACACAAAAAACCAAAAATTATATTTTTGCTGTAAACCTCTCGAACTGCAATCAAACTGCACGGTTTTCTGAACTAGACACAGGTTTTCCAGTTTCCTCCTCAAAAAATTTCTTCATGAAAAGCAATTTCAGGTTAGCCGAATATGTTCTTTTGGGAAGAAAGAGTGAGATAGGAATAGAAAGTAGGAGAGTGAGTAAAGGATGTAGATGTGAAAGAGAGTCTTACCTTCAGATCTGTTATAATTTTTTTAAGAACTAAGGAAGATAGAAGATGAGAGATTGAGAAGTGAGAAGTAGGGAGAGAGAGAGAGAGACACAAAATTTCAAATCTGAAAAGTAAGTGTTGGAAAGAAAAGTAAAAGTGTAGAAGAAGTTATCAGATTGCTTGGGAAAAGAGGGAAAAAAAGATAAGATTCACATCAGATCGAAGAAGAAGGAAAAAAAAATTCAAGTCATGGACAAGCTCAAGTGCTGTCATTAAAGCTCACTTCTTCAAGTTTGTGTCTTTGCCACTTCCAGAGAGAAAAAGTGAGAGTGTGAGACTTCTACGAGGCTTTGAATAAAAATGCTTTGGAATGTGATATCTAGATATTTATGAGTCCAATGCACGTGGGTAGTTAGTACTTGGTGGGAGTGGAGCTTTCTGGAAGTTTCATAATTCTAGCTTGTTTGGTAATGTTGTTCTAGTAACATTATTTGTATTTTTTGAAAATACGTATGGGTGAAAAAATGTGTGGAAATACGTATAATGTTGTTTAAAAACTGAAAACATGTGTTTAAACACATGTACCAAATGAGCCCAAACTTCAAAGTGTCCATGTTTTTTAAATCAATATTGTATTTTATTTTATTATTAAATGATTTATAACGTCATCACGGTTTGACCTCAGTTGAATCTCAGTCTAACATTAAAACCTTAAACCTCTCTCTTTCCTGGTTTTATAAACGATTCGGGTTTCAAAACCATGCTCTTAAAGGTGTGTTTGTTTAGAGGTGAAATAGGGTAGATGAAAAACTTTAGAAATAAAATGGGAAAAAAAACTTTTTTGGAGTGTGTTTGGTTGGGTGAGGAGGAAGGAAATAAATGGTGAGGTCTAAATGTTTCTCTCCAGACCCACCAAAAAGAAAACTCATGAAATGAATTTTCAAAAATACCCTTGAAATTCACGTCTCTCCAACGTGTTGGCTTCTTTTTCTTTTATTCTCCTTTTTTTTTCTTTTTTTTCTCTCTCTAGTACCAAGTACCAACACGTTGGCCTTTTTCTTTTTTCTTTTTTCTTCCTTTGATTTTTTTCTTTCAGTTACTAACTATGTTGGCTACCTTTTTTTTTTTTTTTTTAAACTGAAGTGTCCATCTATACACAATTTTTTATAAATAAAATGTGTTACTTTTTGTTTTATTTAATAGTGACATGATTGTAAATTTATACAAACTTTATTTTCAACTAAACAAAAAAGTTTTTTATCCCTCCACTTTTCCACCCTTCTAATCAAACACAATTGAGAGAAACTAAATTTTTCTATCTTCCCACTTTTCGATCCTCTCTTTATTTTCTATCTTCCCACTTTTTCATCCTCCCAACCAAGCGGACTGTAAAAGTATTTGAGAAAGAAAAAGAAAAGGGGAAAAACACAAAAATACAAAAAAAAAAAAAAAAATAAAGTCACTTTTTAAATAAAAAAAAATGGAAATGGTAATTTCAGCACCCATTGGCTTTTGTCATATTGCATGCAGATACAAGTTCCGAAAATTGGAATTGTAATTTCAATTGGCCTAGCACAAAAATGAGAGACAATTAAAAAAGTATAGCAGATTATGAGATTACCATTGTTGATATGGTCCAACCAGGTCCAAGGAACAAAAAGAATTCCATTAGCCAAAAGGATTTTTTTTTTTTTTTTTTATAAGGAAAATTTTATTCTAACTTATTTTCCCACTTTCTGCTACTGAAAAACCAAACTTACTTTTCTTTCTCTACTACTAGGGCACACACAGAATCTTCATCTCTCTCCACAGATTTCAAAAAAAAAAAACTTATTTTCCCAAAAATAAATATTACTATATTTCATTATGGCACCCCATTATTTATGGGGAAAAAAAATTTTGAGCTTAGACTCAAAAACTATATGATCATGAGAATCTGATGGGGGCATAGGACTATAGGAGACCAGGGCAAACTAAAACCCAAGGCCATTTAGAGAACCATGAAGGAAAAAAAATGAAATTTTATTTAACCCATTGATTTTAGGGTAAGAGCAAAATTAAAAAGTACCACAGTAACATTTGCAAAGACTCATTATTCAAAGAGGTACTAGTTTGTTTTCTTAACGAAAATAGAAAGAAATATACTTACCAATCTAAGGTACTTTTAATTATTCTTGAAATACAATTTTTTTTCTAGTAAATCATTAATCCGATTTGATAATGTATTAATCACTTTTGAGATTATACTCACATTTGATTTTCGAAAGGTTGGATAAATAAGAGGATTGGATGGAATTGGCAAAGGAAGATGGGGTAGAGGCAACATGGGCAACTAGGGATGAAGCCATGCAAAGGCATTGAGAAGGCATTGTTACAATTCAAATATGTTTTATTGCTAAGGAAATGTGGATTTCTTCTAATAAATCACTGATCCAATATGTCAATCTAGTAATCTCTTTTGAGATTAAACTGGCATTTGATATTTGAAGGGGCAGATAAATAGGTGGATTAGATGGGATGGGCAAAGGAAGATGGGATAGAAGAGGGATGAGCAAATTGGGGATGAAGCCATAGCAAAGGCATTGTGATTTGTGAATTGAGATGGGTAGGCAAGGCTAGCATGAAGGGTATTTATACCCAAAAATATATACTGAAAATAAAAGCGTGGCATGCGACTAATGTTAACGTTGGAAACAAATCCTAGCATTTATCACAATTTTGGAAACAAAATAAAGGATATTTTATTACATTACAATTAGCTCCCAAATAAATAAATAAAATGGTCTCCTCTGATTCCCATCATGCTAGGGATGAAACCATAGCAAAGGCATTGAGAATTGAGTTTAGAAGGCATTGTTACAATTCAAATTTATGTTTTATTGCTATGAAAATGTGGATTTCTTCTAGTAAATCAAGGCCTTCTCTGATTCCCATCATGCTAGCGATGAAGCCATAGCAAAGGCATTGAGAATTGAGTTGAGAAGGCATTGTTACAATTCAAATTTATATTTTCATAGCTATGAAATGTGGATTTCTTCTCGTAAGTCACTGATCCAATTTGACAATCTAGTAATTTCTTTTGAGATCAAACTCATATTTGATTTTTGAAGGGACAGATAATTAGGAGATGAGATTGGCAAAGGAAGATGATATAGAGCCATAGAGGAGAGATGAGTAAATTAGGGATAGCCATAGCAAAAGCATTGTGATTTGTGAATTGAGACGGCTAGGAGGCAGGGCTAGAATGAAGGGTATTTATACCCAAAAACATTGACAGAAAATAAAAGTGTGACATGCGACTAATAATAACTTCGGAAACAAATTCTACGATTTATGAAAATTTTGGAAACAAAATAAAAGGTATTTTATTACATTACAATTAGCTACCAAATAAAAAAGGCCTCCTCAGATTCCCAATTTCCCATCATGCTAGACATGCCTTACTTGCCATTTTATGATCAAAGCAATTTGATTTCATGCCAAAAAGGATTATGAATATATTCCATCACTTTACTTTCATACCAAAACTAGAAATGCGTGCAGGTTAGTTTTCTCTTGAAGACCCAAAGTATGATTCTCACCTAACAATCTTATTCGAATTCTTGTAATTGGTATCATCTTTATGTAATGTCTTGTCTGTCAAAGACTCAAAAGTATGATTCACGCCTAACAATCTTATTCGAACTTGGAAATTGTGATTGGTAATTTATTTTGCCAATTTAGAGATATAATCATATAATAACCATGTCAATGTTTTTTTTTTTTTTTTTTTTTTTGGAAAATAATCATGTCAATTTGGATAATAAAAAAATATTTGCTGTCAAGAGTTTTGTAATTCAACTAGTTTACACTTTCGCATATTTCTAATTGAAACATTCAGAGCCCAAATCCCCTAATGTTTAGATTTTATCTTGATAGTTCCAAAGTAAGCTCATTGCCTTTTGGGATCTTGGGTCACAACTAAGCTCAATGCGTTTTGGGATCTTGTCACAACTTAGTAATTAAATAATATTTATTTAAATTTTAATAACTATCATTAGATTTTAAAAATTAATTTGTAAGGAAAATCATTAATTTTAATATAGAGAGAGAGAGAGAGAGAGAGAGAGAGAGAGAGAGAGAGAGAGAGATTGTTCACCTTTCATGTGTTTGGTGTATCATAAATTGGATGTCACCAACCAAGTGGGTGTCGACATAAATTTGGCTGCAAGCCATAACTGGCTTTTTGCTCCTTTACAATTTGTATCTGGGCTTGGACCCAGGAAGGCTGGTTCTTTACAGAGGGCATTAGTTCGAGCTGGAGTAGTTACCTCTCGAATGTACTTGATTGCTCATGGACTTGGTACAAAAAAGGTGTTTGCAAATGCAATTGGTTTCTTACGTGTAAGGTGCAGTGGGTTGGCTGCTTCTAGTAGTGATTTGATCTTTTGGATGATACTAGAATTCATCCAGAGTCATATCCTCTTGCCGAGGCTTTGGCTGGTGAAGTTCACACGAAATATGCTGAAACTGCAGATTATGATGAGACACCTATAGAATATGTTAAGAACAATCCACAACTGCTACAAAATTTCATAGTTCATAACTATGCGGAGGATAACAACAAAGATAAACGAGAGACTCTTTATGACATTAAAATGGAGTTGCTTCATGGATTTTGTGAGTGGCGTAGTCCTTTTAAAGAATTAAGTCAGGATGAGGAGTTCTATATTTTGTCTGGGGAAAATAGGGATTCACTTGTTGAAGGAAAGATAGTTCAAGTAACAGTTCGGCATGTAAAAACTGATCGAGCAATATGTGTTGTTGACTCTGGCTTGACAGGAATACTGTACAAAAATGAATTGCAGATCAACTGGATGATGTTGATTTAACAGACAAATTACAAGCAGGTCATGTGCTTGCCTGCAAGATTAAACAGATTCAGAAGAATAGATACCAGCTGATAATAACTTGCAAAGAAAGTGAGTTGAACAATAGTCAATGTCAAAACCCATGTGATGTTGATCCCTATTACCGTGAACACCAGATGCATGCCTTAAGTCAGGTGGAGAAATCCTGTAGAGCGGTGGTAGCAAAAAAGAATTTTATACCAAGGATGATAGTTCATCCCCATTTCCGGAATATGACTGCTGATGAAGCAAAGGAGGTATGTATTTGATATCTATTTACTATGTATATATATTCCTAAGTGTGGTGATTTATATTGTCTGTGGTTAAGAATTCTCTCTCTCTCCCCCTGCCCCCTGCTTTGTTGTGTAGTTCCTTTCAGACAAGGATGTTGGAGCAAGTGTTATTTGTCCAAGCTCAAAAGGTCCTCTTGTCTGATTTTAACTCTGAAATTTATGACGAGTTTATACTCAGAAAGAAATAGTTGAAGATAGGAAGGATCAGAAGGCTAGCTTGCTTACCCTTGGAACACACTGAGAATTGATAAGGACAGTTTTGAAGATTTGGATGAGGTGAGTGCTTTTCTTATAAATCTTAGAAAATGAATTTTTCTTTCCATTCATCCACCTCACTGCTTCCATATTTGCTCTTCCCTTTTTCATCTTTTTGAAAAAGGGTTCTAAATTCTGAAGCTTCTCATTTTGCCTTAAATTTGCTCTAATAAGGTGTAGTCTGTATGATATGCACATGTTATTTGTCAATTTTCTTGATTTTTTTGGCTAATTCTGTGTGGAAATCCTTGAGAGAAACGAAATTATTTTATAAAATTCACCAATGTATTTGTAGTTTGAGTTTGAACATTGATTATATGGATAGAGAATCTTGATGGTAATTTATAACAAGCACACACATGCACACATATGCGCTGGAGATCATTCGATGCATATTAACCTATGACTTAGATCATATAGCTTACTACTTTTAGTTGTAAAATTATAAAGTAGCAATGAATTGGGGTCATGCTTAAAGTGCTATGGTTAGTCATATGATCCTCAAAATTTGTGCAAACCCTAGACTTCTTTCAGGGTATTTGCTGATGGGTTTGATAATTTAAATCTATATTTTTAAAAATATTGGTTATGTTTATTTGGCCTCCTGACCATTTAAATACATGCATTGACTCTCTCTCTCTCTCTCTCTCTCTCTCTCTCTCTATAATAATTCCTGCTATTGTTATAGGTCATGGATCGATATGTTGACCCTTTGGTATCTCACTTGAAGGCTATCCTTTGTTATCGTAAATTCAGGAAAGGCTCAAAAACTGAAATTGATGACCTCTTGAAGGTTGAGAAATCAGAAAACCCAATGAGGATAGTTTATTGCTTTGGTGTTTGTCATACCCATCCTGGTGCTTTTATTTTGTCTTTTATAAGAAATACAAATCCACATCATGAATATGTAGTGCTGCACCACAAGGGATATATATTTCGGAAAAATACATTTCATAACATCGACCGGCTTGTGGCATATTTCCAGAAACACATTAATGATTTGCCTCCACAGTCTACTCATTCAGCTTCTGCATCGTACCAATGGTCGGCACTGCTTATAGGAGTTGTTTAGGTGGGGATCCATGGGTGGCAGTAGGGAAAAGAATGAGATCAACAGGAGAGGACAGTCATGTCCAGAAAGAAATACCTTGTCAGCTCCTGGTTCTCAAGGTAAAGTTTTGATTTAATTAGTAATTGTTTTAATTAATTTATAGGTATATGTAGTCTTAGTTTTATAGCATGGAATCTTAGTTTTCGCATCATTGGTATGCTTAAAAGGGAAGAAGATCCTAAAGATAAATTTGTCTATTTTCATTGAGTTATTGCAGTACTTGAGAGTTAATTTTGAAGTTTGAATATGGCTTACTGCATAGAAAGTATTAGTGAATGTGGTAAGCATCTACTTTGGAGCGGACACCTTTTAACCCTTAACTTTATCCCCACGCTTGTAGAATCATTGAACAAGTAGCACAGAAATGCACAAATGTAGGTTGCATCACATGCTTAAATTTTGCCTTCAAGGATGTGATGTTTCACTCTTTAGGTTTTATGTGCCATGCTTGTAATTCCCATTCTGAATTTGGTGTGATGAATTCAGGGTTGTGTGTCTGGTCAGTAACTCATAGTATGCAATCTTTGACAACAAGAAAGTAAGATAGAAGAATAAATTTAAGTTTTGCAAGTACAATGTCATGGCATGGAAATCCACATACATTGTATCACATGCTTAATGTATATGTTTAAGGACTTGATGGTTCAGTGTTTTGGTTTTACGTGTCATGCTTACACTTCTAATGCATATTTAAGATTATTCGAGTAGTTTTGGTATATTTTGGGTGTATTTATAGGATTAAGTCAAATAAAAAGCTATGAAATTTTGGTTGTCTTCTGTTAATTTGTAAGTGATATTTTGTATAAGGTATTCATTTTATTAGATGGTTTCCTCTATACCTGTCTGGATCATATACAGATACACTGATAGACCTATTCTCTAGTGTGTCATATAGGAATGTAATGCATTGAACTTATGCTGACATTGTTTGATNTTTCATGTGTTTGGTGTATCATAAATTTACTCTTAAATTGCTAGAGTAAAATACATTTACAAAGTGCACATCATTTGAAAAGAGAATAATTTTCTAAAAATAATTTTTGTTTATTAAAATTTTTGGGTATTAATTATTCCTATAATTTTAGGCTACCAAACAAATAGACAATACATTTGATTGGCCAATGGGGGATATCAAAGTGATACAGAAAATTTGTACACTGCAAAACATGTTATTTATAGGGGGTCTTTTCATGTTAAGTCAACCCTAGATAGTATTCATACTAATAATCTCAAGAATTTCTAAGATAACTCCACTATAAAGTTCCCAAATATTCAATCCCATTTAAATAATTGGATTGAATTTTTGCCACATTATCAGTATTTAAACAAACATCATCTATTACCATTTTGTACCTATTTAAATTATTGATACGGTTTTAAAATCATCTACTTATTTTGAAAACAAATAAATAGAATTTTAGGAACACCATACATGGTGGAATTAATTAAAAACTCTAAAAATATTTTAATTCATGGTCCTCACTCCTCATAGCCAATTGATTAGAAGTTAGTAGTTACTAATAAAATGTATTAGACTTGTCAGAATTGGAATTAGACCTGTTAACTCACTCTCTCTAAATGTTGTTTTTAGCAAGATACCCCAAAACCCTCATCTCTTCCTACTATATTTTAGTAAGTTAACAAGTGATGTCAACGATATTACAAATTTTATTATATCAGATTATATACTAAGGTGTAAACTTTTAAATATAAAACAAAAACATAGGTAAACAACTTATTTATTAAATTGTGGATGTGGTAATATTGTACTTCTTTTTCCGCCAAACAATTCATATATAGTTATATATTACCTATATCATCTTAGTGAAAATACCAACCAAAAAAAAAAAAATTGGGTTACCATTAAAAAAAACTATTATAAATTTATAAGAGTAAGATTTTCAATTAATATTTTTTATTGGTAAAAAATTTTAATTTTAATTATAAATTGGTTCAATGCCATTTGGTAACCCAAAATTTTTTTTTTTTTTTTGGTTGATATTTTCTGGTTCTTTCCTGCAGTGATGCTTCAACATATCAGTGTTTGCTCTTATACCAAATATGATGCAGGACAACTAGAACAAAACTAAAACAAACAATAAAATAAAGAGATATGACCTAGGATTCAGCATCTAGATCTTGCTTGGAGTTAGCACCAAGTGGGAAAACTACTAGAAGTTAGCACCTAGGATAGACCTGGAGTCATCATCAGATCAAAGAAATACCAAACAGCCATTTTTTTCATTCATCAAAATATCAACTATCTCCTCAAGTACAATAGGTTGCTTATAAAAAATTGCTAAACCCTAGTTCTAATTGGCTAGAAAACCTTAATTGCTTTATTATAAAAATAACCTTGCTTCCAAATTAAAATACTAATGCCCTAATAAATTACTAGGACCCAAAACATAAAAATACAATTAACTTGCAAATATAAATAATACTAAATAATAATCTTCATACATATACACATAAATTAAGTTAGAGTAGAATTTTTATCTTGTATAAAAATAATAATAAAAAAGTCTTAATACTTAATAGTACTAATGTACTGGAAGGCTTATTGGGTACGCAAATATGCATTTATTTCATTCAAGCTGTATTAACTAATAACTGATAGTGTAATGGAAGATGATAGTGTATTGCTGATACAACAACATAAACTTGTATTTTCACCAAATCAGCAAAACTATTGTCCATTAGGCTCTACAGCGGTACAGCCTCTAAAAGCATTTGGGCTATTTTAGGCAACACATTTAAAGATTTAGTAAGGATACATTATATTTCATATTGAAGAGGATACGGTATATATGTGAACTCTCACGTAATTTCCTAGGTCATATACAATCAACCAAGTCCAACTTGGCCAAATCGTTTTCCCTTAAAAAAAAAAACAAAAAAAAAAAATCGAGTAATTGACCAAATCGTTTACATCATTTTCTTGGAAAGTTCATAATCAAACAAAGAAAGAGGGAGACATGAAGCATAGTTGCGAATTGAATTAGTTCAAGAAAGAAAAAAATAATGTTCTTAATTTCTAAAACCAAACATATGAATAATTTTTCTTCTTTCAAGATGAAAGACTCTAGTATAGTTAATATTGAAAGCAAAAAAAAAAAAAAAAAAAAAAAAAAAAGAAAAAAAAAAGAGACCTTTAACTTTATAACTAAATGATTTTTCTTGATTTTCTTCTTATTGAGAAATTAAATATATATAATTCATGTTTACATTATTGATACATGATACAAGCTACGTAGCGTAAAAAAAAAATGATATTATAAGTTAATGACCATATCATGCCGAATGATGCTTTTGTAATTTAGTACTTTTTTTATTTTATAATTTTTTTTATAAAATCAAAATTGTTATACATTAATCCCTATAAATTGATTTAAAATTAAAAATTTATATACTAGATTCTGAAATGGTCAAACAACATCAAATAACTATTAAAATTAGATATGGAAAGGTCAATTGGCACCAATTTGTGTTGTGGTGGGATTGAATGATATAAATATGTGAGAGAAGGTGATTTTTTTTTTATGTGAAATAATTGGTGCTTATACCTAACTTGACAAAATTGGACTCAACCGAATAACCCAAAGGAAAAATACCCTACTCAAACCCGAAATTATTGATCTGTTACCAACCCTTTTTTTTTTTTGTTGAAAAATTATTACAATATATTACTAATTTCGCAGGTCAAACTATTTCCCTCCCTAGACCCCAAACACTTTGTGTATAGAGAAATGTCAATTTAGCTACAAGGCCTTTGGCGTTACCAATCTTTTTTTAAAAAAATAATATTTTAAGGATGATGGATATGAAGGACTAAACGTAAATGGGTGAGAAAATTTATATGGTAGATAGCGATTCTCAAGTTTGAAGATTTTCATTGCTAGATCTAATATAAGGTTGAGTAGATTGAGATACAATTCATATTAAACATTTACTTATTTTTCTTTACCCAAATATGTTATGTTCTATTTTTAAAGATTTTTTTAGTTTTTTTTTAGGTAAAATAATTTTATTATTATTTTACACGAAAAAAATATATATAGTGTAACTAAAAAGACTGATATCTTGACATGGAAAAATTATAAAGTCCTCAAGGTGGACAAGTGACGTGGTCCACCATTCCACTAAAAGATTCCAACTTATTCAAAATTGTTGAGTTAAAATTTTTTAAAATAAAAACTGATTACTGACTCAGTAATTTTAAACAAATGAGAGTCTTTTAATGGAATTGTGGACAAGTAACGTGGTCCACTGACATGGTCCACCAAAGGATTAATAATTTATCATGACATGGTCTAAAACATTTAGTTAGTTTGTTAGTTAGTTTATTTTTATTTTTATATATTTTTTGTTCATGGTGATGATATCATTAGTAAACTTGAAATTGTGTAAATTTAAAAATTTATGTATTAAGTATTTAACTTTTATTTTTCACATTTAGCTTTTTTTATTTGTAGCTTTTTAATCCTTGTGAAAAATATGTGTCAATCCCATAGAGTGATCTACTTGACTTACTTGCAACCCGCTATTTTTATCTAAAACTAACTTACCCGAAATAAAAAGACTCAATTTCACCAAAATAAAGTTGTGTAGCACTAGAAGTATTTTTTAGTGTTTTCCAACAAAGATATTTACAATTCAAATTTCAAATCTTTAATCTAGTCCCAACTATTTATTTATTTATTTATTATAAAGTATTCCTCTTAAATCCAAATTATGAAAAATAAGAAAAACATTATTTGCATAATTTAAAAAAAAAATAATAAGAGAGAGAGAGAAGAAAATAGCATTAGCATCCAAAACCATTTTATAACTTCTCCTTGAAGGTACTAAGTACTAACAAAAAAGTGAAAAAGTACTAAGGACAGAGCCTGAGCCTGACCCCCTGCCATGCTAATGAACCATCTCACGTTCCTAATTCCGTTACTTAAATAGACTCTCCGCTCCTCATCATCATCATCATCCCAATAATTAATATCCACAATCACTGCAACTCTAGCTATAACTAAAAACTTCAAAACTAAAACCCCATTCTCTCACTCTCTCTAAAAAACCATTTCCAATACAAGAAATCTAGGGTTTCTAGTTTCTACCAAACCATCACTCAGTCAGCCATGGCCATTGTCAGCAAAGGAAGAGGAAAAGCTTGTACATCTCTCTCTCTCTTTCTCTCTGCATTTTTTAGCTTTTTTTTTTTTTTTTTTTTTTTGTATATATGCAATTTTCTTTTTTGATTTTTTTTTTTTTTTTTTGGTATGTGGTAAACTTGTTCACATGGAAGATGGTGAAGAAGAAGAAGAAGAAGAAGGTGAACTCGTGAGTCGCGAAGCCATTGACGAAGACGACGAAGACGAAGACGAAGAAGGTAAGTTTTCTTCGCCATTTCTCAGTGCATTCGTTTTCTATTTATAACGAAAATATCTTCTTCGGAGTTCTCGCTTTCCGTACCGTACTGTAAGGAAACTCCATTTTTTTCTCTCTCTAAACACTACTGCTTTGTTCTGATCCTAACATAGCTTTCTTTTTTTCTTTTTTTTTCAATGTTTATTAATTTCAAAGGAGCTTGGTCAATGTTTATATTAATTTATTACTTCGCTTAATAAATAAATACTATAAATCAATCAATCAATAAAAAAATATATAAAATATATATATATATTTAAAGCTTTGCAACTTTTCGTCTTCTCGTATATTTAGTGGTTTCCGGCTATCTTCGGCGACGGAGTTGTATTCGCCGGCGAATGTTTGGTACAGATTGCTGAGAGCTTGCGGAAGACTTTTATCTCGCGAGATATGTCGATATTTTTGCTTTTGAGCTCGCTGGATTTTAGATATACTACTTCGCGTAAATCTAGGACGCTACTTTGGTTTACGATTTCTTTTTTTTTTTTTTTTTTTTTTTTTGAACAGGAAAAAATGATTCGATGAGTGGTGGCAGTCAAGATAGGCATCCAAGTGGCTTGACTACTAAGCCACATGTTGAACAAAGCCATTGCAATTATAATAGCAGGAGGGAAAGCAACACTAATGGAGGGAAGGGTTCTGGATATGGTAGTAATTTTCAATGGGGCTCAGATTGCACAAATGGGAGTGGGATAGAAAATGGGTGGAAAAATTTTCCTGGTGCTAAAATCCAGAATTCCCCTGGTAGAGAAGCTTTCCCTGGTGGGTGGAGCGACAATCAGATTAGTAGTACCAGTAATGGGAATTGGAGTGGTGGAGATGAGAATGTTACAAAATGTAGTTGGGGGGTTAAGAACATTGTTGGCAGGGAAGGTGAGAGTGCTACTGCTAATGATGCTTGGGGTGGTGGTAAAAGTAGCAATACCAGTGTTAAAGATGGCAAACAGAATATCAACTGCTTAAATAAGAACAGTGATACCTCGGGAGGTCGTGACTGGGTAAGTGGGCAAAGGGGAAGTGGCATTGATAGTGGTGGCAATTGGGGCATAGTAAGTAATGACAATTGGGGTAGAGCTGGTGGTAATGCTAATGACAAAGAGAGTTGCGGTTGGGGGGAATGGGGGGGTAGCAGAAGTGGTGGTAGTGGTACTAAAGATGTTGGACCAAGGAATGAAGATTGGGGTGATAAGAGCCATGGTGGCTGGCTCAATATTGACTTGGGTGGTAAGGAAGGTGGGAGAGGCACTATTTTTAGTGGTAATGGGTCCAGAGTAAGTAACAGTTGGGTTGATGGTAGAGATGGGGCTGCTACCAGTTTGAGCAGTTGGGCAGCCGGTGGTAATAATGATGTCAAAAAGAGTGATGATTGGGGGGCATGGGGAGATAGAAAAAGTGGTAATAGTGGTGCTAGCAAGGGTAAAGGGAATGACAATTGGGGCAATAAGAAAAATACTGGCTGGGATGGTTGTGCTGAAGGTAGTAAGGAAAGTGGGAGTGACACTGTTATTAGTGGTAATGGATGCAAAGTAAGTAACAGTTGGGTTGATGGTAGAGATGGGGCTGCCGCTGGTTTGAGCAGCTGGGCAGCCGGTGGTAATAATGATGTCAAAAAGAGTGATGATTGGGGGGCATGGGGGGATAGAAAAAGTGGTAATAGTGGTGCTAACAAGGGTAAAGGCAATGACAGTTGGGGCAATAAGAAAAATACTGGCTGGGATGGCTGTGCTGGAGGTCGCAAGGAAAGTGGGAAAGACACTGTTACTAGTGGTAATGTGTGCACAGAAAGGAACAGTAGGGTTGATAGTAGAGATAGGGCTGCTACCAGTTTGAGAAGCTGGGCATCCGGCAGTAATAATGATGGCAAAAAGAGTGATAATTGGGGATCATGGGAAAATAGGAAAAGTGGTAATAGTGGTGTTAAAAAGGGTCAAGGGAATGACAATTGGGGCAATAAGAAAACTAATGGCTGGGAGGGCTGTGATAGGGGCAGTAGGCAAAGTGGTAGTGATGTTGGTACTGTTCACAATAGGTGTGGGGTAAGTAATGCTGGTTGGGGGGACTGTAAAGGAGGTACTTCTACAAATGTTGGTTGGGGAGCTAGTGGTGAAAATGTTGGCAAAAAGGGTCTAGGGAATAAAAATTGGGGCAATAAGAAAACAGCTGGCTGGGAGGGCTGTAGTAGGCAAAGTGGTAGTGATGCTGGTGCTGGTAACAATGCGGTTGGGGTAAGTAATGCCAGTTGGGGCTGCAAAAGAGGTACTTCTACAAATGTTGGTTGGGGAGCTGGTGGTGAAAATGTTGGCAAAAAAGGTCAAGGAAATGACAATTGGAGCAATAAGAAAACTACTGGCTGGGATGGCTGTGATAGGGGTAGTAGACAAAGTGGTAGTGATGCTGGTACTGTTAACATTGGGGGTGGGGTAAGTAATGCTGGTTGGGGGGACTGCAAAGGAGGTGCTGCTACAAATGGTGGTTGGGGAGCTGTTGGTGAAAATACTGGCAAAAAGAGTGGTGGTATGGGTGAGTGGGGAAATAAGAACAATGCTGGTAGAGGGGGTGGAAGGGCTTGGCATTCAGCTGCTGAACCTGGTTCAGAGGTTAAAAATGCTAGTTGGGGTGAAAGGAGTGGCAATCGGGGCAATAAGAACAATACCCGCTGGGATGGGAGTGACAGTGTTAGTAGACCAAGTGGTGGTGGCACTCGTACTGGTGATAATGGGGGCGGAGTAAGTAGCGGTGGCTGGGGGAATTCCAAAGGAGGTGCTGCTGCAAGTGGTGGTTGGGGAGCTAGTGGTGCAAAAGATGGCCCAAAGAGTGGTGGTTGGGGCGAATGGGGAAAGAAGAAGAGCAATGCTGAAACTGATTCAAAGGCTAAAAATGCTGGATGGGGTGCTAATTCTGGATGGAAGTAAATAGTTTTGGGGAAGTGAAATCGTGTGTACAGAGATTTAACAGTGCTGAGATCCTCTTTAATTGTTTTTGCCGTTTTCTTGGATAGTGAGTAGTGAGTGATAGTTTGATGTCTTTTACGAAGAAACCTTATATTACTAATGCTTTAATGGATATATCTCAGTTCTTATATTATTACCCTCGTGACCAAATATTATTTGTTGGTTTGTTTAATTTTTGTTTTCCATTTTCAAAATTGTAATATCTGTTTGTCTTAGCTGTATAATTCCAGGTTCAATTAGAAATTCTATTGACGGAGTGCATTCGTATTGCATGTCATGTTGAACATTTAAGATTAACATCATTTGTATAGAAATAGTAGAAAGAATATCTGATGAATCATGAATGCAAAGACAGAACTTTTGATTTTAGTTGAAAATGTAATTATTGAAGGAACAATCTAAACTTTCGAGTCAGCTAATGATGGTTATTTCATTCATTGAAGTCTTTTTGCTAAACCCCTCCGGTCATCCTTGGATTAGATCCTCCCTCCATTTCTTTTTCATCCCTACACAGTGGTTCCCTTCTCTCTTTAAAAACATGACTACTGTGACAACAAAGTGTTAGATTTAAATTTTTATTTCTTAGAAAAGATAAAATATGGAACCAAAGGACTGTGGTTTCATAAGAGACTTGTAACTTACTCCAATCCACCTCTAAAACTTGTATCTATTTTGCTTATCTGACTCGAATGTATCGATTTTGCTTTCTGACTGCTCACATGTAACGACTTCCCTATCTATTAGGGACCTATCGATTTAATATCTATCATTGTTGTTAGTTGTTACCCAAAAAATGTATACTAAGACATATATGTGCAACATTAAACTACACAAAGGAAAAGAAAATGACTCAATGCACTAATGTATCTTTTCAAAACTTAATTTAGCAAATGAGTCCCATAAAAAAATATAAATAAATAAATAAATAAAATTTAGCAAATGAGTATGTTTTTACTTTTCGGTTACTTTTTAAGTAATTGATCGTTCATCTCTACCAACTAAACCAAATTAATTAAGAAATTTTGTGTAATATATTAAAGAGATAATATATGGTATAAGAAAGTTTACTTTAAAGAGTTTGAAGTTTGAAGTTTGAAGTTAGAACTTTTTTTTTTTTTTTTTTTTTTGATGAAAGAAGTTAGAACTTATGTGTAGAAAAACAATGTAGAATTGACTTATAGAGGTTTTATAATTGTTGGTGTGACATGTCATGATTAGTACATAATAAAAATTCCCTAACTAATGAAATAGAATGAAAGGAATAAATGAGGCATATTATAATTAGTACATAATAAAAATAGGGTCATTAGTAAAGCCATGTAATATAAAAATAAAATTTATTTCTCTAACTAATTGAAAAGGAAAGGAATAGATAAAGATCTCTAATGTTATTATTATTATTTTTTTATGAGAAAGAAGTATTTATTAAAGAGAAAAGAAAAAGAGAAGTTACAAAGAAACAGAACTGTTTGCCTCAACCGTGATAATAAACTCTAAACAATAGGGACAACATCCTATATCAAAAGAACCAAATATATTATGATTGGAAGAGCAAATTTGACCTAGATATAGGCAAATGAATTGGTTTCAACTTTTCTATTACTTTTGAAGTAATTGATTTTTCATATATGCCACTAAACCAGATTAATTAAGAAATCATATAATATATCAAAAAGGTAATATATGGTACAAGATAGTTTACTTTAGAGTGTGGAATAGAAACTGTGTCACTGTTAACGAATCCATGTAATAAAAAATAAAAATAAAATTTTTTTTCCTAACTAATTAAAAAGAAAGAAAGGAATAGATAAAGAGATCATAGGGGCAGCCTTAAATTGTGCCAATGACATTAAATAAATAAGTTGGTAGAGGAATATTGGCCATTAAATTGAAGGGTAATAAAGTAGGAGAACAGCAGCAATACAATCCTTGTCCAGTTTACCAAAAACGTATACTGATAGTGATATGCTCTGTCAAGTGGCCTGCACCATATGCTCTCCTAGCTTGTACCATATAGTATTAGACATTAGTACCCCCCATAAAACAGTTCCAACCAAATGACATTTATGCCCCCCTCCTTCCTCTCTCCAACAAGATTTTATGAAACAAGATTTTTTTTTTTTTTTTTTTTATGTCAAGCTTAGCTCATATTTTTTTTTTCTAACAAAACTCGACGTTGTTCACAAGCTACTTGATTAACATATTCTGTATTTTTATTTATTGTAAAATCATGTTTAAAATATTTTACCTATTCATAATTTTATAAATTTTTATTACAAATAGATTTTTTATATCATCAATAAGTTTCAAATAGTAATTTAATATTATATGAACCTATTGAAAACCTTATACAATATAATTTCAAGTCTATATAAATATATTTTTAGGTACAATACTTAGGTGACGTTTTTTAAGTTCATTTTAGAATTCATATGATGAAAATGTATTTTTAGTTAATTATATGGATGAATTTTAAGATGAGAATTTAAAGAACAATAAATAAATTACTATACCTAAATTTTGTCATAAAATATACTAATATTATACTATCTAATTAAATTGAATCTCCATGTTCATGAGTTTGTTCACAAACACATTACTATGTTTCAACTTAGCTCGTTTAATAATCGAGCCTAAAATTAAGGCTTATTTTCTAAATTAACAAACATAAATAAGGTTTTTTTGGGAAGCAAGCTCAAGATTCACCAACTCCATCCCCATTGTTATTCCACGTGGCATGATTACAGTAGCAGACCCATAATAGGGGTGTTTTGGTAAATTAGTAGTATGGAGCACACGCAAATGGCATAACATGCAACAGAAAAAGCCTGAAGGTCTGGTACTCTCTCTATCCATTTCTGTACTATTTCTTCTCTCTCTCTCTCTCTAAAACTTGACTCCACTCTATCATCAACACAGCTATTCAATCTCTCTCTCTCTCTCACTCTAAAACCATTGGGTTAGGGTTTCTGAGAATCGCTTACAACATACAATATGGCGAGGAAGAGAAGGTCACGCATTGTCGACGATGATGATGAAGGTCCCTAAATATCCATACTCTCTCTCTTTTCACATACACACATTATATGCGAAAACCAATTCATATTCTCTATGCGTTTTTTTTTTTTTTTTCTTGTTTTGTTTCACAGACGAAAACGAACCAGCTCTAGCTTCCAACAACGAAGACGAAGAAGACGATGGTATATATAAACAAAACTAACATATATAGTTTTATCTCAGCTTTTTAGGGTTTATTCTTTCCCATATATATATACGTTTCTTTTTGAAAAGTTGATGTAGCTCTAACCGTACGGACTCTTCGTTATCTCTGTCACTGTGTGTGTTCGTTTTGGTTTTTTGGTTTTAGCTTTTGCTCTATTTAATAATCAATAAGTGCTTTTCATAAATGTTTTTTTAAATTTTTTTTTAATTTATGTCCGTACGATCGGCGAGTTTTGCCGGCGAAATGATCATTTCCGGCTTTATCATCATCTCGTATCACTGCATTTAATTTTATATCGCGATATTTTCATCTGACGTGATAATGCGATATTTTGAATGCTGCTAGTTCTCTTCAATTGTTTTATGTAGTTTTTCTTTCTTCTCGCTCTGTTGGGTTTGTAAATTTGTGTTCTTTTTTTGCCTGCAAATTTTTATGAAACGTGAACGTTTTATAATTATTGTGTCCCTGCTTTTTTTTCTTTTTCTTTTTTTCCAAAAATTTATTTTATTTGTTTATTTATTTTTGCTTTCCCACTCCCATTTTCTTTGATTGTCAAAGTTACACTCAATTTGAGTTCAGTATCCAAGCATTGAGTCAAGTAAGGGTCCAGTTAACGAATGTCTATTAGTTAAAGTTGAGTGTTTTATTGCAATTGATCAGTATTTTTAGTGAGTCACACAATTTTGAGCTAATAGGTTATTTATTTATTTGCTTTTGTTACTTTCTAATGCAGTGGGACTTACTTAATTAGTTTTAAAAAGCAATATATTTCTTTAAGTAATATGTGATCTCGGTTTTTGTGCCCTCAACTTTATAATTTGTTTTATGCTTTCACTGTGAGTAATAATTACCACACACAGGTTATTTGCACACTCATTTACGCACACACTGCACGATGTGAGTTTAAATTGTGCTTTGAGAGAGTGTGTAACAAGATTTAGCCTTTTGCCATATGCTATTATTGTTTCTAGTATTATTATGGTAATGATGATGTTAGTGACTTAATGTGAGTTGGGTGTTGCTGGTATAGCTGTTGTATTTGTTTGCTATAATCTAATTGTTGTTGATAATTATTGAATTTGGTTTGATTGGTTTGATTAGAAGAAGATTTGGATGAGTTTGAGGATGATGGGTTTTTAGTAGATGATAATGATGATGATGATGATGAAGAATCGGAGGAAGAACAACAAAGCTATAAAGGCAAACAAAAGAAAAAGAGGAAAAGGAAAAGGTTAGGATAATATTTTCCCCTCCACTCTGCAATGTGATTTGAAGTATGTGGTTTACTTTCATGTTATAAAGTATTTTGCTTTGAAATTCTTTAGAAAATCGTTGAGGAGTCTTATGCTTGATGACGACGATCTTGAGTTGATTCGAGAGAATGAAAACTTGGGCATTACTCAATCAGAGAAGGTGAATTTTTGTGCCATCATCTTTTTTCTTTTTCCTTTTTCCTTTTATCCTTGTTGACATGGTATACACATATTTTGTTGATCATGTTTTGTTTCACTGATAGGGAGGTGCAAAGTTTAAGCGGCTCAAAAAGGCTGTGGTTGACACTGAACTGGAAGGACCCTCTGGCATTTCAGATGACGATGGTAATTGTTTCTCTGTTGTTATAACTTCTTCAATTTAGTTCAATGTTCTAAAAAGATGTCATTACTTTTTTTTTATAAGTAAAAATGATGTCCATTACCTGGCTTGAGGACTGCCTGAGTGGGGATCAATTTGCTTGAAAACACTTGGTGCTTGTTAGACATTTGCAATATGCGTTTCTTTTGGTTAAAAGCTATCCATAACATTGTTAATGATTCAAAATTGTGCTTTAAAAATCTAACATTAGAATGTCTATCATAAATTTTTTTTTTTTTTTTTTAAATTAAAATGGTGTTTTCAGGACCACTATTTAGTGATATTGCTGAAGAAGATGATTACGTGCCTGATGATGAAGAGGATGAAATGGCAAATTTTATAGTGGATCATGGAAAATTTTATGGGAAGGGAGCCCCCATAAGGTATTATGCCAGCATGAGCCCCTTGAATTTACTCTTGTAATTCTTATTTTGATTCACCTGCTTACTTTGTTATTTATAAATGATTAATTTTTAATTACTTTAAAAAAAAATGTTTTATTATTTTTTTTTTTTTTCTTTTCTTTTTTGCAAGTTCTACTTACAAATCTCTTTCTGGCCAAAGAAATCTGAATGAAAAGAAGTCAAGGCATGCATCAAAAGCTTCATCTGCAGTAAGGAAAGCTAGTTACACTTTTGGCAATGCTGATGAAGTACTGAATCTTAATGAGCAAGTTCTAGCTGAGAGTGCCAGACCTGATGATTCTAATGATTTTGCACCTTTCATCCTCAAAGACAAGTACATGACAGAGAAGGATGCTAGTATAAAGGAGATTGACGTGCCCGAGAGGATGCAGGTCTATTGTCTTTGATAATGGTAGTTAATTGCCAAAATGTCATCTTATTCTTACTCTAGAATTAATTCTTCCTACGTTTCAACTCTTAGATATTTGGGGAAGTCATTGGGCCTGCTCCAGTTGACGAAATGAGCATTATAGAGGAGAGTTCTTGGATACTTGGTCAACTTGGGACGTATATGTATCCATTGTTCTGCAAGATGCCGGAACAAGCTGAAGGATTTGATATATGTAAAAGAATTCGTAAGGAAGACATTATGAGCTTTTTGAAATTGCATCATGTGGAGAAGTGTGATGTAAGTATCAGTAGCTTTAAAGAGATATCCCATTTTAAACTCTGAATTGCACCTTTTAATTAGCAATTTTTGTTCTTTCCAAGATTCCGTTTATTGCTATGTATCGGAAGGAGCAGTGCCTGAGTCTTTTGAAAGACCCAGAGCAAGATGAAGAAAGCAGAGATAAGGTTGATGCCGAGAGAATGCCTAAACTGAAGTGGCACAAGGTACTCTTTATTTTTAATTTTTTCTTCTTTTAATTATAACCTTAGTAAAATTGAGGGGCTATACAAATTACATGTTGCCACCTTATTCATGTAGCATGAGTCATTGTAGAAGAGGAAGAAAAGAAAAGTAGGAAGTATATAACGTATAAACAGGATGAAATGTTTCCATAATCCAAGTGAATGCATTCTGTGCAGGTTCTTTGGGCCATCAAGGAGCTTGACAAAAAGTGGTTACATCTTCAGAAGCGGAAGAGTGCTCTTCAGAGGTACTATAACAAGCGCTATGAAGAGGAATGTAGCAATATTGTCAGTGGGGCAAGACTTGCCTTTGTTAAGGAGCTCTTTGAAACCACCAC
The DNA here is from genome assembly GCF_002906115.3 of Quercus suber. Classification (NCBI taxonomy): domain Eukaryota; kingdom Viridiplantae; phylum Streptophyta; class Magnoliopsida; order Fagales; family Fagaceae; genus Quercus; species Quercus suber. Next base: position 664,286 of record NW_027069794.1, on the reverse strand, counting down.
CAAGTCTCTGAAGAAGGCTGAATCTGAGAGAGATGTTGATGATGTGGACATGGAGTTTAGCTTACATTTTCCTCCAACTGAGGGGGGTAATGGTGGAAAATATAAGAGGCCTGCAAAGAAATCACAATATAGCTACTGCAATAAGGCTGGCCTGTGGGAGCTTGCACACAAGTTTGGTGACTCCAAGCAATTTGGCTTCCAAATAACTTTAGAGAGAACTGTATGTTCACTAGTGTATAAACTTCTTTTATTACCATGTTTTTGTTTTAACATTTATATGTGTAAGACATAATTTGGCTTCTTCTGACTGTAGGGATTTAAGTTTGATGAGGATCCTGAGGAATTTCCAGTGGAGATAGCTTCAAATTTTATGTGTGAAATGTTTGAAACTCCTGAAGCAGTGCTCAAAGGTGCTAGGCACATGGTATGCTCTTGATGTTTGTCTTTGATCCTGCATAACTTTGAGGGGCTGGTTGGTTTTGTTTGCTAACCTTTTTTTTTTTTTGCAGGCCGCAGTGGATATCAGCTGTGAGACATTGTTTAGGAAACATGCCCGTGGTATTTTCATGGATAGAGCTTTAGTCTCAACAAGCCCTACCCCAAAAGGAAACAGGGAAATAGATTGTTTTCACCAGTATGCAGGGGTCAAGTGGCTACACAACAAACCACTCTCAAAATTTGAGGACATGCAGTGGCTACTTATTCAGAAGGCGGAAGAAGAGAAGCTCCTTGAAATTACCATAAAGTTGCCAGAGAGTGCCCTGGATGAGTTGATAAGTGCGTCCTATGATGTTTATCTTAGAGACAATGACAATAGATCTGCTCAAATTTGGAACGAACAGCGCAAGATAATTCTAGAGGATGCAATTAAAAATTTTCTTCTTCCTTCCACTGAGAAGGAAGCAAGAGCTCTGTTGACCACCCGAGCAAAAAACTGGTTACTTATAGAATATGGGAAGCAGTTCTGGAATAGGGTCTCTGTGGCGCCATATCATTGTAAGAAAAATGTTGTTAATGAGAATAAAGGTACTGCACCAAGGGTAATGGCCTGTTGTTGGGGTCCAGGAAAGCCAGAAACTACATTTGTAATGTTGGATTCTTCAGGAGAAGTGCTTGATGTGTTGCATGCTGGGTCAATTACTAAACGGTCACAAAATGTTATTCACCAGCAACAGAGGAAGAATGACCAACAGCATGTTCTTAAGCTCATGAAAAATTATCGTCCACATGTCATTGTCTTAGGTGCTGCTAATGTGGCTTGCACACGGTTGAAGGATGATATCAAAGAGGTATTCATATCTGGAACAATTTAACATAGTAACTTTTGCTGTGCTAGTTATGAAGAGCTGAGTATTCATATCTAGAACAACAATATTTTCACTACATGATGTAGTCAAAAGTAGAGAGAGAGAGAGACATAGGTTAAAGTTGAACCTTGTGTAACTTTTACTTCTCAGATATCATCAATAACAATCTCATCCAAAAAATACATAAAATTTCATAATAGTTTTTTTAACTTTAAAATTATACAAAACTTTAAAATTATACACAAAACATGAGTCAAATAGTAAACAAGATATATTTGGTATGCATGTAAAGAATAAAGAGAACGTGCATTTTGCTTTCATGACTTAACATCATGACTTCACTGACTATTTTACTTGATGGATGCTAATGCAACTTAACATTCATGACTTCACTGACTTGTCATATGATGTATATTTTCCTTTTCTTCTATAATCATTTTGATTTCTTCTTTATTAGTTAGACGATATGACATTGTGAGTTGTTATTCCTGTTGATCAGATCATTTTTAAAATGGTAGAGGAGAATACTGGAGATATCAGCCAAGTTATGGATGAGATCAGCATTGTTTATGGGGATGAATCCTTTGCTCATATTTATGAACATTCACAGATTTCCTCAGAACAGCTGCCTGGACAACCAGGTAATTACATTTGTTTCTTGATATCTTCTTTTAATTAACTTGATTGTTTACTGTTGCCTTTATTTTGGAAATCATTTAGGCATTGTAAAGCGTGCTGTGGCTCTCGGTCGTTACCTCCAGAACCCGTTGGCTATGATTGCAACATTGTGTGGGACCCAAAGAGAGATAGTATCTTGGAAACTTAGCTCCTTGGATCACTATCTTACAGGTGATGAGAAGTGGGAGATGATAGAATGGGTTATGGTGGATGTTACTAACCAGGTAGGTCTAGACTTGAACTTGGCTGCAAGCCATGCCTGGCTTTTTGCGCCTTTGCAATTCGTTTCCGGGCTTGGACCTAGAAAGGTGGCTTCATTACAGAGGCAATTACTTGGAGGTAAAGAAATTAGAAATCGAAGAGAGTTAATTAGTTGTGGACTGAGAGGAAAGAACGATTTCTATAATGCAGTTGGTTTTTTACGAGTTAGTTGCAGTGGACTGCATTATACTGGCAAAGATACTAATCTGTTGGATAATACAAGAATTCACCCTGAGTCATATAGTCTTGCAGAGGATTTGGCAAAGGCAGTTCATAAATTTCATGTTCAGGATGATGCAAATAATGCAGATTCCCTGGAAGAGCCTGTACAGCACATTAATGACAATCCACAACTGCTAAAAAGTTTTGATATTACTGATTATTCGGAAAAATATGAAATAGAAATGGGAGAAAACAGAAGAGAGACTCTTTATGATATTAGAATGGAACTTCTTCATGGATTTCGAGATCCTCGAAGGCCTTATGAAGAACCAACTCAGGATGAGGAATTTGATATGGTATCTGGAAAAAATGGGAATGCTCTTGCTGAAGGAAGAATAGTCCAGGCAACAGTTCGCAATTTGCAATCTCATCGAGCATTCTGTGTGCTTGACTCAGGCTTGACTGGGGTACTCGTAGAGGAAGACTTTTCAGATAATGCTGATGACATTTCTTTAGCAGACAAGCTGCATGTAGGTGATATTCTTACCTGCAAGATCAAACAAATAGAAAAAGACAAATTCCAGGTGTGTCTGACTTGTAAAGAAAGTGAATTAAAGAGTAATGGAGACCAAAACTCTTCTGAAGCAGACCCTTATTACCGTGGAGGCCAGAGCAGTTTACGAAGTCAGCAGGGGAAAGCCCACAATGGGGAGCTAGCAAAGAAGCCTTTCAACCCAAGGATGATTGTTCATCCTCATTTTCAGAATCTAACTTTGAATCAAGCAATGGAGGTGTGTTATTCATGATGCAATTTTTAGCTTGTTCAATTTGTCATTGTCATGGAGTTTTGAATTGGTGATAGGCATTAATTTGTGTATTTTGTTGAGTAGTTCCTCTCAAATAAGGATGCTGGAGAATTTATTTTTCGCCCTAGTGCCAGAGGTCCATCTTATCTTACTTTAACTCTGAAAATCTGTGATGGACTTTTTGTGCACAAAGACATCACCGAAGGGGGAAAGGATCACAGCAATATTACAAGCTTGCTTCGTCTTGGAAAGACATTAAAAATAGGGGATGATTACTTTGAGGATATTGATGAGGTTTGTATTCTTTTTTTCTGGTCAGGAAGGCTTCTCAACTTTCTACCTTATATTGTCTCTGTTGCTACAATAGTATGTCATCTCTGCCAATTTTATATTTCAATCAGTCCTCATTCATCATATATGTAATTTCTTTATTTCTACACAGTGAGTTGACTAATGAGTTCTAGATTCGCCTATGTAGTAAAAAACTGAATAAATAGATAAAATTAAAAACTATGACTGTGAGTCACTAACATAATTCCATCTGATTCTTGCCCAGTGAACTAGCCAAAAAACTGATCAGGTTTTCCTAAGGAAAAGGTTGAAAGCTAGCTAATGTCTTGGTGTGGAGAATATTTTGGAATTAAAATTTTCCATGATCACAACTATAACATCAATAAGTTGACATCATACTTATTGCTAGTAGTTAGTTGTTGCTGGACCTTTGTATTAATCCCAACAAAATTGCGAGTTTTATCTTATGGGTTACTTGATAAATCCCCAAGCTGAGAAGAAATTACTTATACACAGAAAATTTAGTGTCTGTGCTTATCTGCTAAATGTATCTGCCCTTTTGATTGTTTTGGCTCATCCAATATTTTTTCATGGTGTCAAAAATAGGTTGTGGATCGTTATGTTGACCCACTGGTAACCCACTTGAAAACAATGGTTAGTTTCCGAAAATTCAAGAGGGGTTCAAAAGCAGAGGTTGATGAAGTGTTGAGAGTAGAAAAATCAGAATATCCGACTAGAATTGTTTACTGTTTTGGAATTTCTTATGAGCATCCTGGAACTTTCATCTTGTCTTATATAAAAACCACACATCTACGTCATGAGTTTGTTGGTCTGCATCCCAAGGGATTCAAGTTTAGGAAGCAAATGTTTGGGAAGATTGAGCATTTGGTGGCATATTTCCAGAAGCATATTGATGATTTGCAGCATGAGTCAGCACCAATGCAAAAATCTGCATTTGGGGGTTCTTCTGTAAAGACTAGTGATTGGGGAAGCAATGATAGTGGTTGGCAAAGCCAGCCAAAATCAGGCTTAGACAAATCTACCCCTTTTCCAAGAGGTGAAAACTACTCACTTTCTTTTTGTAATTTATTTAATTTTATACCTTGCACAAAGCACACAATAGCCTGGGGAAAATTATTTGATAGACTCCTCTGTCAAGTTTCAGATTATTATATTGATCTGGTGTTAAATTCCTGGATTAACGTTATGTTAGAAGTTTTTAATACCATTTAATAATGCTTATTTGTTAGTCTAACCAATTGATGTGTACATGAGTTTGATATATGAAGATGCATGTCTATAAAATATAAATAGGGCATTCACATATCAACGCTGTAAATGGTAATGTACAATAATTTTGTTGTAGAACACATGATATGGTCACAATAGGCTAACCTGCCAATATTTAGAATATTTTGATGCATTACCTTTCTTTACTCTTTATTTTTCCATTTAATTGACAGATACAAATGACTATGGAGATGATGTTGGAGATGGTGGCCAAGGCCTTGGTCGTGGATTTGGGCATGGGCGTGGACGTGGTCGTGGTCGTGGTCATGGGCGTGGGCGTGATGACAGCAGCCATGAAAATAAAGATTCTAGTTATGATACATACTCAAAGTCAGACTTTGGTTCGAAGGGTGGAGATGGGGGTGATGGTGGATGGAGCACTTTTCATAGTGAAAAAGCTCAGAATTCACCCACATGGGATAGTGATTGTACTAATACTAATGGAGGAAATTGGGAGGGTGTAGGTGATGGTACAGGTAGTTGGAGTGGGGGTGCAAGGGATAACAACAATAAGACTTTCTTTGGTGAGCTGGGCAGTGGTGGAACTGATGGTGTTGGTGGAACAAGTTGGGGACCTAGTGGTGGTATAGGTGGTTGGGGTGATAGCACTAGCAGTAAGGGTGGAGGTGCAAGTGGTGTCACTTGGGGTGGCAGCAAGGGAGCTGAGAGTAATAGTGGTGGCAGTCAAGGTGGCAATAATGTACATGGCCATGGGGGTGCAAGTGAGAAAAAAAATAATACTTTTTTTGGTGAGTTGGGCAGTGGTGGAACTGATGGTGTTGGTGGAACAAGCTGGGGATCTAGTGGTGGCACAGGTGGTTGGGGTGATAGCAGTAAGGGTAGAGGTGCAGGTGGTTGGGGCGATAGCAGTAAGGGTGGAGGTGCAGGTGGTGTCATTTGGGGTGGCAGCAAGGGAGCTGAGAGTAATAGTGGTGGCAATCAAGGTGTTAATAATGGATGTGGCCATGGGGGTGTAAGTGAGAACAACAATAATACTTTTTTTGGTGAGTTGGGCAGTGGTGGAACAAGTTGGGGACCTAGTGGTAGTACAGGTGGTTGGGGTGATAGCAGTAAGGGTGGAGGTGCAGGTGGTGTCACTTGGGGTGGCAACAAGGGATCTGAGAGTAATAGTGGTGGCAATCAAGAGGGCAATAATGGATGGAGCCATAGGGGTAGTGATGGTGGATGGAGCAATTCTCCTAGTGCCAAAATTAAAAATTCACCTGGAAAATGGGATAATAATCGTACTAATGCTAGTGGTGGAAATTGGAGTGGTGGTGGTGATGGAACTGGTGGTTGGAGTGGGGTTGGGAGTGCCAATTTTGGCAATTGGGATAACAATGGGGAAGGTGGGCATACTAGCGGTTACAAAATGGGTCGCTCCAATGACCATGGTTATGGACAAGGACAAGGACAAGGACGTGGTCCTAATCGTGGTCGAGGTCGTGGTCGAGGTCGTGGATGTGGACGTGGACGTGACTCTTATAACATAGGGGATGAGGACAACAATCATAGTGGTGGAACTAATACTGGTGGTTGGAGTGGGGGTGGGAGAGCCAGTTTTGACAATTGGGATAACAATGGGGAAGGTGGGCATACTAGTGGTAACAATATGGGTTGCTCCAATGACCATGGTTACAGACAAGGACGAGGACATGGTCCTAATCGTGGTCGAGGTCGTGGTGAAGGTTGTGGACGTGGCCGTGGCCAAGGTCGTGGGCGTGGACGTGGACATGACTCTTGTAACAGTGGGGATGATGACAACAATTATACCTCCTTTAGTGGGTTGGGCAGTGGGGGAACTGATAGTGCTGGTGGAACAAGTTGGGGACCTCGTGGTGGTACAGGTGGTTGGGGTGATAACAGTAAGGGTAGAGGTGCAAGTGGTGGCACTTGGGGTGGCACTTGGGGAGCTGAGAGTAACAGTGGCGGCAGCAATGGACGTGGTCGTGGATCTGGGGGTGACTGGAGTAGAAATGCTGGTAGTGGCTGGTAAAAATATCTTGGGAAGTGTAGGATTTCAGTTTGCAGTGATTAGTGAAATTCCTTCCATATGTGGGATTATGTTATTAGTGTAGACTGGGATCAAGGGTTGCTTTTATATTTTGTGCTGTAGTAAGTGAACAAGCATGGCCTCAAATGGCTCTCCTTTCTTGAAAGATAAGGTAAATGGTAAGATCTTGTGATCAAGATCCACCTAGTACTTGTTAACTTATCTATGGAAAAAAGGTTTATGCGAACAAGCTTGGCTTTACTCTTGTTACTTGGGAAGTAAAATATACTGCTTGTCATTGCTTTTAGTAAGACATAGTACCCACCACTCTTTGTGACTGAGGTTATATTGCTCTCTCTCTGTCTCTCTCTCTCTCTCCAATAATCTTCTAAAATGCTACTAATTGAAGGAACCCAGATAACTCTTCAGTTAAGTAATGATAGCACTCCAATTGATTTGATGACCAATGACTGTTGATTCATCCCCTGCTGCAATTTCTATGTAGAACAATACCCATGTACATTCTGTTTAGTTTTCAGCTAAAAGTATTTGCAGATGCAGATTTTTGTTAAACTTCTGGTTTGTGGCATGTCATTTGGTATTAAGATGTTGGGGAGGAAGAGAAGTCAGGCTTCTAGGATTATAATTGCTTCCCAAGTTAGATGCAACCTGAAATTATTCGTGTCAGCTGGTTAGTGATAGGTGCGCCTATTTTTTGTGTTGTTGAATTTGTGTTGCAATAATAATCATATTAGTAGTGGTTTATTCACTGAAGAAGATTTCCTAAGTAACTATTGATGGGGTTTTGCACCATGGAATGGTTGTGAACTGCATAATATCTTTCTCATGGCTAATCAATCTCTCAAACTCAGATTTGTTGTTCAAGATATGATTTTGAGCTTTACATAGGCTATGAAATCTTGAATCGTGCGTGACCTAGAATTGGTAAAAAAAAAAAATCCAATTGATAAACATATGTGACCAATCACATCTTAGAGTCCCGATGATTGGTGACTTTTCACTAACTAAAGTCCGTGTACTCACGCAAAGTGGGTACTCAAGGCACGTTGCCAACTCTGGGGTTCTAGTTATGTCAACTTGGTCACTCCACTGAGCATATTAGAGAGTTCAGGTCTAGATCCTTTTACCAAAAAAAAATTTTTTTGAATGTGTGGCTTAATTCTACACTGCATTCCATAATCATATGCATGTGTAGCTTTTTGGTTTACACTCCTTATTTCTTTATAATCTTATGACATAGCTCAGGATCAAAATTTAATTTTATGTAAAACCATTATCTATTATATATGTCATATTTGTTGTTGTGTTTGCTTGCAAAATCTTCAACCTTTATATTTTCAAAAATTGCATGAAGTGTCAGTGTGTCAATTGTAAATGAGCTAAGTTTTGCCGAGTAGTGTGTATTTAAGCTTGGCTCGTCAATAAAAATCAAATGCTTAAGCTTGGCTTGAGCTTGAGACATGCCTAAAAACAATGTTTAAACTTGAGCTTGTGAGAATGCCAAAAAACTTTAGCTCGGCTTGGCTTGGCTTGATTGATTAGTCAAGCCAAGCTTGAGCTTAATATCAAGCTCAAACTCGAGCTCAAGTCAAGCTTTTTAGCTTGGGATCCAAAAAAATTGCATCATCAAATGCTTATATCACCAAAAATCAAGTAAACATATATATCATATACGCATTTTATCATGCTTCTAACACCTGTGATTAGAATTTGTTCAAATTACAACTTTAAATAATTAAATCCATCCATCATCATTTATTGTCTATAGCTTGAGTAATTATTCAAAATATAATTTTTACATCCACATTTGTCATTCATACAATTATGATCTTCACAAGTCTAAATAAATTAACATTCCAAAACATTTATATACGTATATAAATTATATATATATATATATATATGAATAAACAAGCTATAAATTAACATTCCAAAACATGTGTAATGTCATAATAATAAATTTATTTAGTAAACATATATCAAGCTATAAACGAGTTTAAGCTCGGCATGTTTTGTATTAAGCCCTATTGTTTATGAGCTTGTTCACGTACAATTTTTTTTACTTGAACTCAGCTTGTTTATCAAACAAGCCTAAAACTAAGGCTCAAGCTTGGCTTATTTTTAAACAAACGAACATGAACAAGCTTTTTATCGAGCCAAGCACAAGTTGTTCATGAACGGCTTAGTTTGTTTACAGCCCTTATTGTCACTCATTATTAGTTGAATAGAGTCTTTCACCATTCAGTTTAGTTTTGGAGATCAAACTAATTTAGCACCTCATGTATCAGGCTTCGTCAATAGGACAGTAGTTGAAAAGACTCAAAAGACTCCCCTTGATCTACTTCACTTACTAACCTTCATTGAAGGCAAGTTTGGATGATCAAAGACCCGATAAGCTATGAATATAACCATGTTCATGGCCATGTTGCATATAGCCATAGACTACATAGGCACTTGAAGCATAAGATAATATAGGGCACCTAAAGTTTAGAACAGTTATAACCCCCCCCCCCCCCCCACCCACCCAAAAAAAAAAAAAAAAAGGTAAGGAAAAAGCATTATATTATGGGAAAAATACAAATGCCTTGAGGACATTTATTTAGAAACTTTTTGTGAGAGAAAAGAAAAAAAATAATCAACTTTTTTGACATATTTTTTTATATTTCCCATGAAAGTTGTACTATAAATTTTTTAAAATAATCCATTAACAAATATCTTAAGTACACCCGTTAATATCTTATTATTCAGGTTCAAGCATCTCATCACCTTGAGGTTATTTGCACTTCTGTTTGCAGATTTGTTCTTTCCTTCCACACACATCATGTACCAAAAATTCTAAGGAAAAGAGCATATATGTCTGCATATATATACTGTTAGTTTTCTCTCATAAATTGTACAGATAATGAAGTAAGCGGCAGAAAGTTTGGATCAAGAAAGGTGAAGAACTGTTGGAGAACTAGATTTTTCTCAGCACCAAAAGAGGAATTAACCCCACATTTTTCTCTTTTTTAAAAACTTTGGACATCTGTACCAATTTTGAATTGGTAATGTTAATAACTAGTAAGTGTTGTACCCCATTTTTATTCTATAGAAGAAAGGGTTGATTCAAAATTTTCATGTGTGACTTTAGTATGTAATAATATAGCTGCTTGTCACTTGTCAGTAAGTTTGCATGCCAAAATTATTGGATGTTCCCAAGGGTTTCAGTTTCAACCAGATTTGATGAACAAAAATAGGAGCATGAATGGGGTTAAACCGTTGTGTTAAGAAGCAGCCTTGTACTTTTTTTTAGTTTTCAGCTAAAAGTATATGCTGTGCAGATACTTGTTAAATTATGGTTTTTGGTTTGTCATTTGGTATTGAGAAGTGGTAGAAATTAACGAAGTCAGGCTTCTAGGTTTGGAAAATATAATTGCTTCTGAAGTTCGATGCAACATGAAAATATTCATGTCAGCCGTTTAATTAGTGCATGGTAATAAAGACATTAGACCAACACTTGTTTCTTTGTTGCCTCAATGCACAAAAGCACTAAAGATAAGCAAAACCTTTTTTTGTATTTGACAGAATATATGTCGTAGTAATAATAATAATAATAATAATAATAATAAGAGTTTATTCACCAAAATAGATGATTTAACAATTGATGGGTTTTGCACCATGGAACTCTTTGTTTCAAAGATTGGTCTGCTTAGAGGTTATATCTTCAATCTCATTTAAAACAGAGCCCATACGGCAAGATGTAAAATTAACTAATGGAATAAGTGTATGAAACATGTTTAAAATGTGAACACAGAAAAAATGGCAAGCATTTTAAATTTCATACAAATATGATAAAGCATAAAATAGAGGGAAAATATCTTCTTACTCGTTTTTATCTACTATTTTACATAAATATCTATAATTGACGTGGAAATGTTCACATTTTAAAAAACAAGGAAAAGAATGTCTAAATTTAAAACATGAAAGTAGAAATAAATAAATAAATAATTAGATGTCAAAAGCAAGTGCAAGAGCATCATTGCACTAAAATGTAACACAAGCGTTCAAGACTTCAAATAGCTCAGGCCCAGTAGCAACTTAGCCCAAAAGGGGGAAGTAATGGATACCGTTCTACATTTTTTTTCTTTTCCTCCAAGTTAATTATTTTTCTCCATGCAAAAATATTGTATTGTTAACCCATACTTTCATCTATAGGTGGTGAAACTTAACCCAAAAACTTAAGTGGACCAATTATGTTATATTAACTATTTATTATTATTTAATGTGGGACTTTACTCACACATGTATACTCAAAAGCCCATTTGATTCTTGATATCATGTTGAAGTTGCTCAATTTCTCTTTTTGGGAAATTCATTTTGTTAATAAGGATTGTAATGTTCAAGCCCATTTGCTAGCTGTCTGGGTTTCTTGTATGTACTGTTTGGGCTTCTTGTGCACAATCATTCTCACACTTAATTTCACAATTTACTGACTTGTGTGATTTTGAGTAGTTTGCGTGAAGTAGTGGATTGCATAACGCAGAAAATTTTCACCATTCACAGAAAATTTCCACCATTCACAAATGCACAACTTAACAATTTGTGAAATTAGGTATGTAATTGACCGTGTGCTTAGAATTATTCTTCTTGAATGATCTCATTCATTCCTTCCGTTCTCCTAGAGAATGAAGACAGTTTGGATCTCATGACTAACTTTTTGTTGTCCTTTTATTTTTGTTTAATGATACTTAAGTAGCCAGCTTAAAAAAAGAGTCATCATTGACTAACATTATATTATATAATTGAATGACCGCTAATATTTTAGTGATTTAGTCTAATTGTTCTATATTTGATGATGTATCTTTTTTCCTTTTACCCCATATCCATCAATGGACTGGCCTATAACTTGACCCACTGGGCTTGTTTTTGTTATCCTTATTTACCCAAAACAAAAAGGGCATGTGAATGTATTTTTTTTTTTTTTTAATGTTGTCATATAATAGTTTACCATTTTTACCTATTTTCCCCCTAAATTTTGTCAGTGTTTCAACTTTCAAGAGCTCTCATGAGTTATGGGAATGATTTTTCTAATTTATGACATGCTAAGTTCCAAATTTTATCTCTTACCAAGAACAAAAATTCCAAACTTTATTATTGACTTATTGTTACCTATTCTTTTTCTTCATTTGGAATGCAAGTCATATTTTTCTTCACATTATCTGAGATTTTTACCTAAGCATCCAATCCATGACATTTCCATACACCTCCTGAGAATCACTGCAATAAATAAGCATGGAATTCAATCATTTGAATCTTCCCATTTAAGTTCCCAATGTATTCAATTCTAAGTTTTATTTGGTAAAGAGGTACAAACTAGAGGTCGCTTAAGAATTCCAGCAAATTTGTTTTTATACTTTTGGAAAAAGAAAGATGGGTTCACTGGATTGAAATACATGTTTGAGGTTCAATACCACCTTCGTCTGATGAAAGTATTTGCTTAAATCTTGACAGAACCTTGCTTTCACCTACTTTAACAGATTCTTTCTTTATCAATTCCGCTAACTACAAGGGTAATTGGCATCAGTAAAGGTGAGATTTATACATTGAAATGCATAAACAAAAATGACCTTCGATTAAGGGTGAACCATTTAAGTAGAACATTGAACATCAACATCGTCTTCTATTTTCCTCAAGTGACCTGCCCCATGATAGACACAAAAGTTGCCATTGCTGTTACCCCCTTCTGGATTCTTAGATTAAGGTTTGCTTGTAGGAATGGATCATGGGTTGAAGTTGTTTGCTGCTAGTTTGTAATTATTGTTACCTATTAAGTCAAAGCTATAGCATTTACATAGTTCTATAACTATTCTTTTCTGCTAGTTCTTGAGCCAGAACTGTGGTACTTCTTTGACACACACACATATAACCCTATTAAATGCTTGCCCATTTTTTATTTAACATTAGATGATTTTGGAGGAAGGAATATAGGCATAGCATTCAAAGATTATAAGAGTACATCCACAACAAATCTGATATAACAATTTTTTTCACTACTACTGAGATACCATATTTATGGTGTTAATGAAAGATACATGTGAAAATAATATTGTACAAATCATAATTTGGCACCTTTTCATCGGAATTTGGCACCTCAACAAGTTCTTGTGAAATAGAATGTGAAAAAAGTTTTATCTCCCCAGCATAGCTCAATACAACCATGGGAAGATGATTATAAAAACTTTGAAGTAGTACTTTTTTCTTTTCTTTTTTTCTGTTGGGGGCTGGGGGTAGAGAGAAAGATGAAGCAAAATAAAGGTCACCAAACTGGTGAGTCATGCTACCAAACATATAGAAGAAACGATCAGCATTTTAAGATGGAATGATTTATATCATTATTATTATTATTAAATTTTTTTGGGGAGACAGCAGTGTGTATAATGTAACTTTGTGTGCTTTTTGGTGGTAAAATACTTAGCATTTATTTATTTATTTTAATGACAAGGAACCCCCCTCAAGGTATGGGACAGTGGGACCACCCATGAGGGGCAAACCCCAGATGCCCATACACCCCCACTGAGCAGACATCAGGTAAATCAAGAAATGTCTCAGCTAGGGGTCGAACTAGAGACTTCTGGGTTTACAGTTAGTCCAGGCACTTTCCCTTACTACTGGGTTTTTAATTACTCCAAGGTCAATGCATGATTTCGCCAATCCTGTGGACCTGACAACTTTGAAAAATTGCTAACACCGCAAATGACCATGAAATCGCACCAAAAGTTACAATGTGAAGGCTTTATGAGGAGACTATATACTTCTTGAGTTTCAGCTAGAGGATCCATTATAACCCTGACTTATAATCTTCCTTTTTGGTTGGACAGAATCTGCCTTTTCAAGTTCATACGGTGCATTGTGTTTGAAATAAGCCTTCTAGCTGAAATCAGTTACACCATGCCCACTCCATCAATCAAACCTAACATTCTTAGCAAAACTCTCTCAACCCAAAAGCCATTTCGAAACCAATACCACAGCCCATTCCAAACTCCATAATAAAACCACCATTTAAACTTCACATCCGGTGACTACTTTTTTCATAAACTCCACATCAAGTAACAAATATTTAAGGGGCAAATGTTTCAAAACATGTCTTCTGGTAGTACATGTGGAAGTTTTTACACAAAATGGATGCTTTAAACATGCAGGAAAGTCAACATTCAAAAGCATTTTTTTTTTTCTTTCCTAGCCAGGTGAAGTTTTTGAGGGGATTCAACCTCTAAACATGTCCCACCACTGGGGAGTGATGTGCAAATTGGACCAAAGACCACTGGCAACTATCAGAAGAAATTTACCGTGACATTATATCATGTTCCAAAAAATACCTACTTCAAAGTCTTGTATCATCCTTGCATACCATCTTTTGATGTGGTAGATTCCTACATCAAATATAACAAAAGGTAAGGGGATGAAAAAACAGAAGAAGAAGCAAATGTTAAATTCATATATGCGTGCTCAAGCATAGAGTATTAGGTTGTAGAAATTACTGGACTCAAGTATGGCACGGAGGTACTCTCTTGGGGTGTTCTTGTGAGGTTAAAATTGTGATCATCAAAAGACAACTCAAGTGAAGAAGATGATGATTGACCATCTCCTGAAATTTCAGTTGGAATAACAAAAAAGAAATTAAAAAAATACAGTTAAATTCAACAAGTCACACTAAGGAAAAAAAAATTGAAAATAACAAAAAATTTAACTTACCATGCACCATGTGACTAGGTTGTGGAGTTTGTAATGTGATTGCATCTTTTACTCTTTTTCTCTTCTTTCTCACATGCGGTGGGTCAAAGACTTGTTTATCACCAACTACACAAGGTTCCATATCATCACTATTGTTGGGATCTTCTTGGAGACATTCTTGACCAACAATTTCCGCCATACCCATGGATGCCACGTCCTTTTCAACCAGGTGCAATGCCTCTCTTAACTTATCTTTGACAATTTTGGTCCTGCTATTTGTCAATGAAGCCTTTTCAAAAACAATATACCCCAAATGACATAACTCGCTCAAGCGTGATGCACGGGTAGATTTCTCATTTTCTTGAGACGAATCATCAAAGCAATACAACCCTTTCTTTGCATCTTTTGTCCATTTATTTGATATATATTTATCAGGTATCACATTCACATTATTCACAACAAACACCCTTAAAGCATGGCAACATAACAAACCTAATGTCTCAAACAACTTGCAACTACAACAAATAATCAGCTTGGATCGGTCAAACTCAACGATATGAACACTTCCATTTCCAAGTTCAGTTAGTGAATAGATAGAATTATTCCCATGATGATTAGTTTCAACACAACTCAATCCCAAACATGAATTCAACTCCTCTTCAAACACTCTAAATAAAGCATGAGTATAAACACTAGCAGCATGACTCAAAATACCTCCATAACGAGTAACTTTTGAGGGTGCACCATTTTTGCAACGAAAATCTTCATTTGATTCATCTTGACGCATTTGTGCTATTTTTTCCTCAAAAGACTGAATAGCTTGAATAAGCTGCATAGGCTTTCGCATTATTTGATGAAAAATACTAGTTGAGCTCTCCTTCCGTTGGGAAGATTTCAGCTTTGCTGAGAAAAAATCTACACTCAAAGCTGTGCACCACTTTTCTCGATCCTCGTATAAACTATTAAGCCATTCGTGACTCTGTAGATTATACTTCTCAATCATATCATTCCAAGTTGACTCAAATTCCATTTCATTTATGCATCCATTTAAGCACTTATCAAATCTCGAGTTGAAATCAGCATTAATAGTATAAAGTCCACCAAGATGTTGTTTAGCATTTTTACTAATATGCCATGGGCAAAGTCGATGACGGGATTTGGGGAAAACCAAATTGATAGCATTTGCCATTGTTTGGTCTTGATCTGTAAAAATGGATTTTGGTTGTTGACCTCCCATAGCTGCCAAAAAAGTCTTGAACAACCAAATAAATGACTCAGTTGTCTCATCTATTAAAAAGGCACAACCAAATAAAACATTCTTCCAATGATGGTTAACCCCTACAAACGGTGCACAAATTAAGTTGTAACTATTGATTCGAAAGGTGTCAAAAATAACAACATCTCCAAAATAACCATAGTCTAATTTTGATCTACCATCTCTCCAAAAGACATTTGCCATCCTATTGTCTTGGTCCACTTGCAATGAATAGAAAAACATAGGATCTTCACTTTGCTTATGTCTGAAATGATTAAAAACACTTTGTCCATCCCCAGCTTCAATCATTTCTTTTCTCACAGTAGGCAAGTAATTGTGACTATCTAGCTTGCTTAACCCAATTTTATTGGCACCATCAACTTCCTTTGACAAACGTGAGCATGAGCATGATCCCGTTGCTTTTGCATTTGTGCTAGTTGTATTCCCACTTGCATTTAGTACCTTTCTTCCTGATCTCAAATTAAGCTTTTGTTCAGGACTTGCAAATTCATGATTGTGCGTGTCATTAAACAAAACAACAGTCCAAACATCATCTTTCACATCGAATCGAATCCTAGCACAACATCCTGTTCTAGTATCTAAATGATTAAACTTCTTCGCATTAACAGGGTCTTCGAACTCTTTAAACCCTTGTTTCGAACACACAAACTCTCGCTGCCTAATGACACCATTAACCACTCGCCTAGTCGCTTTTCGAATGCTAAACCCCTTCTTAAAAGCATGTGCATTGTAAAGGTCATAAGCTTCTTCTTCAGAACTCACTTGCATTCCAAGTTTGATTTCCCCATCAAATTCACGTGAATTTACAATCCGACAATCTTCTCCATTATCACCTTCCTCGATTACATCCGGCGCAGTTCTTGAAAGATCCATCACATTAGTCTAACCTAATCATTCAAAAAAAAAAAAAACATTTTGCATAAACATTTAAGAATAAATTGCATTAACAACAAATACAGAGCTAATATTTAATACTTTAGCTATACTTTACATCCCTTAAGAACCTATAACAACAGAAAATTACAATTACAGCCCCAAAAATACATATTGCATAAACAACAAATACATACTTAATATTTAAGATCCGTTTGTTTAGGCGTTTTGGGAGCTTCGGGCCCATTTGGTACGTATGTTCAAACAACAGATTCTAGTTTTTTTGAAAATGCATATAAGTGAAAAAGTATGTAAAAATACATATAACGTTACTTAAAAACTGAAAACATATGTTTAAACTTACATACCAAACGGGACCTAAAAAAGTGTTTTTAAAACTTATAACTCTGTTTTGCAATGACAATTTCTCGTAACTTTTTTACACTCATTTTATACACAAAACACCGTTTTTCATTAGCTTATACAAACGCACCCTTAATACATTAGCTATGCTTGATATCCCTTAAGAAACTATAACAACAGAAATTTTACAATTACAGACCCAAAAAAATATATAGAACAATAAAATAAAAGAACCCCGGCAAAAAAATTAACATGATATATAAATAAAAGAAGATAGAACGTCTAAAACCCAGAAAATTTTGTTCCAAATGAAACCCAGAAATACTTCAAAAAGTGAAAAATACAAAGTTTACCCATTTTTTTTCCTAGTTTCAGTTAAGCTTATGAATGAGCAAATTCAAGCATAGTATTTCAGATTAAAGCAAAAAGAGGAGAGAAATTTTCATACACAGTTGAGTTTTTGGCGTAGATCTGGGTTCGATCGCAGAGAGGAGAGCTGGGATTGTGGATTGGGAGAGCGAGAGAAACGTGAGAAGAGTGAAAAGGAGAGAGAGAGAGAGAGAGTGTGTGGAAATTGCAATTGAGCGGGATTGATAATTTTATTTTGGACGGTTAATTGGTGGGCAATAATTTTGTGGAGATCAAGAAAAAGGTGAAACTGATTGGAATTTGATATTTTGTCCTTTTGCCATTTTATCTTATATTTTCCCCAACAAAAAAAAGTAATAAAACTTTTTTTTTTTTTTGTGGAAATAAACTAAGTTTTTATATTTTTGTCTAACATTTAGCAAGTTATTAGATACTACGACTTAATAGTATTGATCAAAGAAAGGAACTTTACACAAACAGCTGAGACCGGCCGATTTGATAGCGATGTTTAAGTATTAGTGTTTAAAATAGTGTGAAAGTTATGATTTAAAAAATATTGTGTAAATACGTATTTAAAATATCCATAACGCAAACAAAAATGTGATTTGTACCATATTTTAAATAATATATTTTGAAATTAAAAAAAAATTGTGTTTGGTATGTATATTAGTTTTTTTTTTTTTTTAAGTGAAAAGTGTATAGGAAAATAATAGTATTTTATTTAAGGATAGGGGAAAAAAAAAAGGGAAGGACAAAGGGCTGGGTTTGTGAAAAAAAAAAATTAAAAAAAAGAAATTGGTCTTGCCAATGGGCGTACGATTTTCAACCTATTTACAAAAGACTATTTATCAAAGTCGTTATTAAACAACTAAAAACTGAAATGGATGAGTTTTCAAAATGCATACTTTAAAAGTCATAATTTGATAATTATAACTCAAACACCTATAATAAAACATCGCTACGAAACACTCCCTTTTTTTTTTTTGGCCTATAGTTTTTAGTATCTAAACATTGAAAATTATTGTTTGAACATCGCTACTAAACATGCTACTTAGATTAGGATAAAGTAGAATTTATATCTTATTAAAAAAAAATACTTTTTTTTTTCCATTTAGAATAGCTTATCTAACTTTTTGTTGAAAACATTTTGCTAAATGTATAGATAAGAGGTAAAAGTTAAATAAAATAAATAGATAACTCACTTTTTTTTTTTTTTGAGAAAGAAATAGATAACTCACTTAAAACCTGCAAATAGTATGAAAAATAAAAAATAAAAAAAATATAAAATAAGTAGTGATTCACAGGAGACCCATAAATAGTATGAACAATAAGCAAAAGTTAAATAAAATAAGTAATGACTCACATGAGACCCACAAATAGTAGGAAATAGAAGTAATAAGCTAACTGGGTGTGTTTGTTTGGATGTGAAATAGGGTGGATGGAAAATTTTGAAAAGAAAATGGGAAGGGAAAATTTTTTGGAGTGTGTTTGATTGGGTGGGAGGAAAGAAAATAAGTTGCGAGATCTAGATATTTTCTCCTCTGACCCACCAAAAAGTTTTCTCTCCAAAATGGAGAGAAAACTGAAGGGAGAAAATGAGGTTGTTTAATGGATGAAAATGTTCATTAGTAAATTTAAACAAACTCATTTTTTAACAAGAGTATATGCGTAAATTTATACAGACTTACTTTTTCCATCTCTCCACTTTTCCATTCTCTTATTATTTTCTATCCTCCCACTTTTTCACCCTTCTAACCAAACGGACCCTAAACAAGCATTTTGTATGCCATCGCTGCACTTATTAGTCCAAGTGGTACTAGAAATTTAGAGGATCTTGGGTTTGAGCACTATATGTATATATGTGTATATATGTGTGTGTGTGTGTGTGTGTGTGCAAGCTCTTGAAAATGCAAAATGCATAACACCATTCACACAAATGCACAAAAAAACAAGCTTCGTGAGGCATTTTGCATTTGAATTTTACTTACATGATATTGTAGCCATATTCATACAAATCTCTGGTTTGAAAATTTATTTATAATTCTCCTCTTAAATTCAAATAAGAGCTTTCAGACTAACTATCAAATGGCTCTAGTTGAGTAAATCTTGTATACATTTGTTCTCTTTTGCATTATACAAATGTCATATTCTATTAAACATCTATCAAATATAGAAATTGAAATTTTTTTTGTTTCTTGTGTTAAGGTCATCGTATTCTATGATTATAGTTTTTATTTTCTCCCACAATTATGCAAAATATTTTATTTGCTTGATAACATGTGTCTTATGAGTCACATTGAAGATATTTCCAATGGAAAAACTTGGCTCAAATTGGTGGGGAGAAATTAAGCTTTTGATGCCTACTCTTACCTAGTAATGGAATGAAGAAAATTGCCTAATGAGTTTCGATTTAAAATGATCTAAAAAGAAAACCTTTATGGAAAAATAATCATCTAGTTGATCCAAGCATAAAATATTTCAATTTATATTTTGCTACATAAACATGAACTTTTGGTTTCAGTCAAGGTCATGCATGAAATCACCGAAGGATGGGGTGGGGGTGTGTCAATGGGTCAATTGACATGATCAGGAGGATCATGGATTTGGGGAGGGGGGACTGGTCTATTGTCTAGGGCGTAAACTATTATTATTATTATTATTTATAAAATATAGAATTTCATAGAATTTCTACTCTAGTATAATCTAAATGTATATGTATGTAAAACTCTCTCCTGGAGACTTGAACCCTGATCCTTGCCTCCCAAACTCCATAAGCGCTTATACTTGTTAAATGACCACCGCACCAAGGGTGTGCGGTGGTGAGCATAAACTATTTTAAATTACCGCAATAACTTCCTTCCAACAATTATTGTACTAATAGTGTTTCTCATAACCGCCACAATAAGTTGTTTTGACGGACTTGAAATGACAGCTTTTGTCACTTTATGGAAGTGATTTTCTTATTAGTTTGTTGAGGTAATTTTAACCATCATAACTTTTTTTTTCTCAAAGTCTAAAAATGTGACATCTAATATGTGGAAGGAAATTACTCAAGTAACTAAGTACATCTAAATAGATATTTAAGAGAAGCACAAAATTTCTACATATAAATTGTATACCAACAATTTTTTGAAGCAATATATAATAGAAATCTTGTGTCTGTTTTTGCTTCATGAAGCAAGCCTCCTAGAGGTTGTAGTTTAATTACACCTAACACCTATAGAACTCACAGATTGTGAGAGGCCTACTGGCACAGGAACATTAGATAGTTTCTCCACCAAAAAGAGAAAAAGAAAAAGAAAAAGATGATATGCTATTATTGCTGCATGAGATACGTTCTCAATTAGCTAGATGAGCGCGATAATTATATTTGTGAAAAACTTCTTTCTCATAATATGTGGGTCTCCTATGTTATATGGGTATTTATATAGAGTCACTCCACAAACTACCACATAGATTGAGTGGTGCCACACTCTACTATATTGCACCTTTTGTTTTACCAGCAATTATCTCTTGTATGATGCAAGACATACTCCCTCTTGTTGTGCATGCAAACAAGACTAGAGATTTAACCCAAAAAATTCACAATTTCTTTTTCTCAATCTCTTGATGTCACAAATTGTGATTAATGGAATATCATTTTTATACAGATCTAATACTAATGCTTGTCCAAAGCATATTGATTACATGCAATGGATGAACCAACAAACCATCCTCTTTATTTATTTATTTATTTATTTGTTATAATAACTCATTAAGTTTTGTCTACCATGAACATGAAAAAACTTGATCTAAGTATCATAAGTTTTTCAATTTTTATTTTTAAAAAAAATTATATATATATATATATATATCTATATTTCAAGTGATTAGATTTGAATTTATCTTGTACATTTTATAACTACTGTCTCAATACTAAATCAAGATACCTTTGTAAAATCCTATTGGACGAGGGCTTAGTAGGCCAAATCCAGCATTTTGCTAAAACATAAGCTATATTGAGTTGAGCTTTAGTCAATTCGTTAGCGTTAGGCTACCACACTTTATGAGAATAAAATTACGCTTTTACTATCAGCTATAAATTTTGATGCAACGAATCCTTTTTTGATAATATGTTTCTAACGAATCCTATAAGTACAAATTAACAAGCTTTTATATAAGATTGAAAAAGACCTCTCTCTCTCTCTCTCTCTCTCTCACACATTAAAAAAAAAAAATTAAATGAGATTGGGCTTCCATGTTAGCTCAACCAATGAAATAGAGCCCATTTGGTCACAAAATGAACAATATGTCATTTTCGTAATTTCGCTTCACCGAGGCCTGTAATCGAAATCGACACGACTATAAAAACCCCCATTATCGGTTGCCTCTTTCTTTGGACAACCAATTTTGGGGTTTTAGGGTTTTTGCGAACACT
Source organism: Quercus suber (assembly GCF_002906115.3). Taxonomy (NCBI): domain Eukaryota; kingdom Viridiplantae; phylum Streptophyta; class Magnoliopsida; order Fagales; family Fagaceae; genus Quercus; species Quercus suber. The sequence goes on along the minus strand of NW_027069794.1, from coordinate 642,469 downwards.
CTCTCTTTCTCTCTCTCTTCAAAACCACCAGCCATGACTGCCCAAACCCAGGAAGAGCTTCTCGCTGCCCATCTCGAACAGCAAGCCATCGATGTATACTCTCACTCTCTCTCTCTCTCACTATATATTGAATCTGTTTGCTATTTCGTTGAAGTGATTGATTGCTTTAATTATGATTAAGATCTTATATTTTGTTAGTCTCTATTAGTATTATGTTAGATCTCTTTAGATTTTATGATTTTGCTTCATTTCTAATCATTGAAAATGACATTTCTTTAGATTGGGTTTTTATTTTTTAATATTTTTTAAAAAACCCAAATGTCGAAAAATGAGATCAATTTGTTATTGTATTTGTAGGGTATTGAGCTAGAAACCTTTTTTTTTTGGGGGGACAGAAAATATATATAGATTTGAATCAGCAAAAGTGTGTGGGGAAGGTAGAGTACTTTGAATGTAAATGATTTCGGTGCTATACGAGATCGATAGGATAACAAATTTGCGATGAATGCATTTTGCTTTATTTAATAGTGAGGTTTGGGAGTGTAATAGTGGGAGTCTTGTGGAAATTTTATGTAGAATGAATTTTGTGCTTGTATGTTTGTGTGTGGAAATTGCTGTTCTTGAATGGGTTATTATTTTTTAATGATAAATGATACACGCAGCAACCCAATGGGAGTTGAACCCACGACATCATTTTCCGTCTAGAGTTTATAAGCAGAGGAGGGGCCAGTTGAGATTGAGCTCATTGGTGTATTGTGTTTTTGGCGACCTCTGATTTGACGTTATATAGAGAATGGCAAGGATTTTCCGAATTTTGAAAAGTCCGTTCAACTGGAGATGTTCTGATGATTCTCTTCTTTACCATCCCATCCCTGTTCTGTATGAGAGATATATGCCTTAATGAACTTAACAAAATAACAGACTAAATGACATACATGGTGTCCGCTATATTTCGGCTTCTTTGTGTATGCGATTTTCAGTCTTTCTATTTATTTATGTCCTCTAATTCCATTAGATGAAATGGGCCCGTATATATCTTTTTTACTCCAAATTCCCTCAATTTTTGCTTTCAAATTGCTATTACTTCCATGCTGATAAGCTTGTAAATGCTTTGGAACTAATTTCTAATTACAATGTATTTCTATTAAGCCTCTTTCATTTTGAAGTCTGCTTAATTTGTTGTATTAATTCAATCTGCCTTTTTTTTTGGGTAGCCCGATGAGCCTGTGCTTGAGGACGAAGATGATGATGACGAGGATGATGATGATGATGACAAGGATGATGATGAAGTTGAGGGTAAGTTCACTGTGAATGTTGTTTGCTGTAGTATCTATGTTTCCTTTTTTTTTTTCTTCCTTGTGTTTATGCATTCACATCTTTTCCTGTTAAGCCAATGGGCATTGTTTCAAATTACACATTATCTTTCTGCAAGAATGTGGTGAAGGGTGAGGTCAGGCTTCAAGAAGACTCATTGGTTGGATATAATAGATAACCAATAAAATTTTTAAAAAACTTAAATAAAAAATTTAGTGATTTAACAATAAACTTTTTGTAGTTGTCCCTTTTTTTTCAGTAAAAGATTATCTATCATAAAAATTACATTCATATGTGTTCCATGTATTCCATATAAAAGGAAAATGGGTTTTAGGGGGGGTGTTTGATGCAACTTATTAATTTCTCTCTTGTGTAGATACCACGTTAATCTCTCTTGTGCAGATTGGATAAAAAACAGTGCATTGCTATAGTTTGGAACTATAAGATTGTTATGATGCACAATAAGATTGTTTTTGTCCCTGATGTATACTTCCTGTATACTTTGGTGACACCCTTTTTCTTTTTAATATATTTTTATTACTTAACCCAAAAAAAAAAAAAAAGATAGTTATGATGCACAAAGAGGGTAGTCGCCACTAGATTGGCCAACATCCAAATAAATTGAAGATCAAGTCCTTGAATGTAAATATAGGGCTTTCTAATATTTTACCTATAGATTTAGGATGTTGATTTTTTATTTATTTTTAAATTTAAATCCTGGATTTTGTTATTCTCACTCTGTCTCTGTTTGACTAGTTCTTTTGGATCCTTTCATTTACAGATTCCTCATTATAAAATGTTCGTGTCAAGTTGGATTGCAGTTTTCTTTTCATTTCTTTTTGAAAAATAAATTCTAAATCTGTTTTATTTTCCACTGCTTGCTTATCACTAATGTGTTGCATTTATAGAACATTTTCCTGGAAAAAAAAAAGTTACTCTTGCTTGAAATTAGTGTGCATGAGTGATACTAGTGGATCTGTGGATGGTATCCACTGGTAGCAAAAACTGAACTGATATACAAACCATTGGGCTGATTGTTCAGTGAAATGAAATGGAGTTCTTTTTAAATTTGAACTAAATGAATAAAGTCATGCAATGTGATCCCTCCTAATTAAACCTTTTTGTGAAAATATCGATGGATCCAATAAGGATGCAATTGCAGCTAATATTAACCTTGCTTATTTAATTATGTACATGATGGTTCTTTTTTTCCAATGCTTTCTGTATTATCAGGACAACATGATGGAGATGCAAGTGGTAGCTCGAAGCAAAGCAGAAGTGAAAAGAAAAGTCGCAAAGCAATGTTGAAGCTTGGCATGAAACCTATCCCGGGTGTTAGCCGGGTCACTGTCAAAAAGAGCAAGAATGTTGGTGCCCTCTGAACTGTGATTTTACTGATTGTGGTTTTAATTTATATATCTTTCTTTAGTTTTCTTTTGGTCTAACATATATTGCCCTTAAAATCAGATATTGTTTGTCATCTCAAAACCCGATGTTTTCAAGAGTCCAACTTCAGACACGTATGTAATCTTTGGGGAGGCAAAGATCGAGGATTTGAGCTCTCAACTACAGACTCAGGCTGCAGAGCAGTTTAAGGCTCCTGATCTCAGCAATGTGATTTCCAAACCTGAGACTTCGGCTGTGGCTCAAGATGATGAAGAAGTAGATGAGACTGGAGTGGAACCCAAGGACATAGAGTTGGTGATGACACAGGCAGGAGTCACTAGGTCAAAGGTAATGTGATGTTTTAGCAGTTATGTGGTTTCTAGAGCATGTGAGCTTTATGGTGGTGGATCTTTCATCAATTTTACTAAAATTTCTCTTTTTCTTTATCCTTTGTTGTACCAGTAACGAAACTGAGAAATGCAACCTTGAGTGATAAATTTGTGCTCTTTTACCCTATTTTTATCCATTTTCAAGTTTGGGGGATCTTTGTCTGGATGAATTCACGTGAAATGGTTGCATGATTTTGGTATAGACAAATTGTATGTGAACCTTCACAGGACTGTTGAAACCAGGATGGTTCATCATCATAGATCATCAATTCCGATCAACGTTTACATATGCATATTAAATTCCTGGAATTTTTGCTAGAAGTTAGAACTTGTATTGAAATTCAAAGAATTTCCTATATAGCAAAAGAAATTCCTGACTCCTAGGATGGGAATGCTTTCCTTTCTTGGATGAATAGGATGTGATGTGAATTTCTTAATGGCAAATGAGATGGATTGTTAGATAAGTGCCCAAAGATGCTCATTGATTTGATGGAACTTCAGAATTCAGATATAGTTGTCTAGGTATGGCTTGTGTCTTGTGTTCTAGTTAGATGTGTCCTAAAATGAATATGTTCTTGTTCATGTATTATGCACAATGCACTAGAATATTTGATGGAAGTCTTGCCCAAATTGTTTTAAAATGGACAAGTGGCATGTGATTGGAAATTATGGACCATTAATTTTTAAGTATTTCTTCATAAATGGGTTGCTCACAAGCCCCAAGAAAACTTCATGATTATTACATTTTTTTTCTTCATAATTTGTTGAGAGTCAGATTATTGGACAAGCACTTTAAAATTTTAATACAAAATCCTCTATTTCACTTTTATACTCCACTAATTGCAATATAATGTGTGTTAGATTTTTTTTTTTTCAATTTCAAACTTTATTTATTTTATAAGGAAAAAAGTCATGTAATAGGATGTATTTTTTTGTGTTCGATAGTTACGATGGGATAAGAGAGATTTAAACCCTAAATATTTCCATTAAAAACATTAGGAGGTGCTAATCACTTGAGCTACATGACTTTTGGCATAACAATATGTAACTGATAGAGTATAAAGTAGAATACTTAAAATGGAATAGTATCACTATATATATTTTTACCACTCAAAACTTGTAATCTCGGAAGTTGTGAAAAAAATGTGTTAGAAAACAACAAGGATTAGCTCTCTCTCTCTCTCTCTCTCACGAAATGAAAGGAGTAAGTACTTGATGTAAAACTCAATTGGTTATTTCTCTTTCCAAGTTTTGACTTAACAAATCAATGATTTTAGATCCAAATGCAAGGTGCAACTGTGTTAGTTCAGCCAAACAAGGTCAAATTGTAGGCTCCATATTGGACAACCTGTAGGTGCGGTAGTCTTCAAGAAAAAAATAAACTAGTAGCAAAAAATACTAATAGTACCATTAATTGGCCATACATCCCTACTAAAAAAAAGGGACCTATATCTTCCTATCCAAAAAAACAAAGGCCATATCTCTAAGAAATATTTCTTAAGTGAAAAAAATGAAAGGACTAAAAATTCCTCCTAAGCTTAAAGGTCTTAGAAGCGAAGCATTAACAGATGTGCAAATTAAGTCATAAAAGCAAAAGGAAAAACGTAAGAACTATTCTCTCTAATGCTCTCATTGACATTGTCCCTTGCAACAAAAGTATCATCAAGATAATACATCAATTACTAAAGTTGAAAGAGGAGTGTTTGAGGGGGAGAGCATTCAACCATTGCCTTTCTTCTTTTGCTTGCGTAACAAAAAAAATCTCTGGATTTTTCCTTCTTGCCCAAAAGGAAAAAAAGTTTCCATACAATAACATGAAAAGATTCAAAGTAGTTTTCAATGACAAATTTTCACCATCATAAAATTTAAAAACAGCTCAATTTATGATCTCAAGCAGGAAGTTTAATTTAGTTTCTTTGGGGGGAAAGAAGAATCTACAGAAAATATTTAAAACGATAATCAAACCCCAAAACATTGTTAAAGATCATTTTTGTGTATCAAAGGTTCCAAGGTAAATCTTAAATTTTAATGACCCCCTTCCCAAAAGAGGGGAAAGAAAAGAAATAAAGATGATATGATAGGATATACAAGAAATATACAAATTAATTCTCCATACTATGAAATTGAGAGATAAGCTTAAACATCCTATTACTCATGCCATCGATAGCTTCAATAGTCATTTTGCAGCCAGTGATTTCAGGTTAATTGTAACTGCACAGAGTGTAAAAGCATCAGCAATGACAGATCATCAGAAGTCCCAAGCATGAACTTCTGAAAGGTTCCCTCACATCCTAAATAAAATCCAGCACACCTCAGAAACTGAAAACATGTAGCATCCATATTGATAACCATCACAAACTTTTCAATGTCCAAATTAAAGGGGCAAAATCACATCCACAAAATATAGTTGAAAATTGAAACCATTCATATTTTAAAAAGAATCAAAATCTAGGAAACTCAATTTAATGAGACATCTGACAACCATAAGAAATGTAAGAAGTACAAATTACACTTATTGCCAACATCAGGATGTTATGGAAGTCATGTTAATCAGTGGCAAATAATCAAGAAAAATGCTGATGCTCTAAAACAGAAGCCATCTCCTGAGAGGAAACAGTGATAAGGACAATAAGGAGGTCAGTATAATACATATGTCAAGGCATCAAAGGACATCATAGAATGAAATTTACCATTCCTCTCATTTATGTTTGTTTTTATCATATTCCTGAAATATACTACTTCTGTATGTAGAAATGCCCGGCCATGACATAGCAGTTTCACCTTCCAACATTTTGCACTTGACTGTGATAATCAACACATGAAGCATAGATGGCTCTCTGTGACAGTAATCTTTATCTCATAAAAGTCCAGTGGTATTAGCAACAACAGAAGCCTATAAAGAAGGATCAGTCCTGACATTGAGGACACATCTTCTTCCATTCTCCAGACTGTTGGAAAAATCATTTTCATTTCATCCTATATTCTTGCCAAAGGTGTGGGGGGCCTTATTGCAATGCCTACAATGCAAAACAGAGTTACTAAAAATATGCTCTAATATGTAGTTTTCACACCAAGAAGACTATTTAAGCACTACAAGGAAAAAAATTGCTGATGCTTTCTTTGTTTCTAATGACATTCCATTTAATATAAACTACATCAAATTCCATGTTTGGATACTCCTTTAACAGATATCCACTTGCAAATATTGACGTCTAATTGCCCTCACCTTCTTGATAATAATTAAAAAACTAATACTGACATGTCAATAGCTTATAAAACAATGGCAGTGCAAAGAAGATCTTTAACTTATTTAGCTTGTAAGCAAGTAACAAGGTTGTTTTGAGGAGCTGTGGCTTATCTTCTTCTTTTCTGCTATTCCACATCAAAATATCTGTCAGAACCCACTCATGAATTGGTACATCTATTTGATATGGTCTTATTATCTTTTATTCTTAGCAAAATCAGTAAGCAAAAAAAGAAAAACTTAATCCGTGTTATATCAGGAAATACTTATATCAACTGAAGAGTTCATCGATAAGTTTTCAAATGCAACTAGTCTAGGACCTAGTAAGACCTCACTGTTCAGCTATTGTTCTCCTGATTTATACTAGCATGGGAACAAATGCTTCAAAAGTTGACACTGGAACATAGTAGGTTGACACATCAAGTAAAGGAAATCAAATAAATGGTTGATGCAGTAAATTGGTTATGGGAATGATCACCGTTGAAAATAGCTGGGTATATGAAAAAGATGATAAAATTCAAGATAATATCAGGCAATCACATTGAAGAGAGAAGAATGGGAACAAGAAAATAGAAAGTATGATGTGAAACAAAATATAGATGTCCCATTTGTATTGGCCTGTATATTTGTTGCAACTGAGAATTGTTAGTCTAATGGTATATGTTCTAGTGGTCAACCAAAAATATACCAAAATGGTGACAACTGGTTTACACTTTGCGAAAGTGAGAACCAATTTACAGATCAAATCTATACCCCTGCTCCCCACTCCTCTGTGCCCCCAACCTCCCCCATGCTACCACCACCTCTATCTCCCTCCTTCACACTGCCACCACCACCTCCCTCCCCGTATTCTGCATTGCCACACGACCACCTCCTCCACGCAGCTACTCTGTATTGCTGCAACCACCAACTCCCTCCTCTCTCCAACTTTGCACCACCACCACCACCACCTCCACCCCTAAAATTATTCCCACCACAACAACAAACATCACTGCCTTCCAACCTTTTGTGGTTTTTATTGGTTTTAAAATATTTTGTTTTTTTCTCTGATAAGTAACAAAAATTTTATTAAAAAAGACAGCACTAGGTACACAAGGGGTGTACTTAGGAGAATTACAAACAGCTCTCAAACTACAATGCTCAACCAAATCTAAAAGAGTAAAACAAGGAGAAGGGTAAAAAGCAACATTCAAATCTAACAAGGTACAGAAGACTAGAAATTTACTTTTAGGATGTCAAGCAACAGAAAATAAATAAATTTCTCTGAAAATATTATCTATTGAAAATATTTCCCTTTCCAAAATAAACAGAACCTCAATAGTAATAAATTCCACATTATTGAGCTCAACTTACACGTTGCCATCAACTATCTTTATTCTCTGCCATAGTGATACCACGGTATAACTCCATTAAGCCTGGTATGCTATCTGAATGCTTAACAACATAATTCTTGTAGAAAGTGTTTTCATTTAGAGTAAGAAGCCAAGCATAATTCTTGCCCTCTTTAAGCAGATTCTTTGACTTCAAAACCTTCAAGACATTATACCTTTATTCTCTGCCATAGTGATACCACGGTATAACTCCATTAAGCCTGGTATGCTATCTGAATGCTTAACAACATAATTCTTGTAGAAAGTGTTTTCATTTAGAGTAAGAAGCCAAGCATAATTCTTGCCCTCTTTAAGCAGATTCTTTGACTTCAAAACCTTCAAGACATTATACCTTGGACGAAGCCTTTTATCAAGCGCATACATAAGAAATCTGGGGTAACGAATTATAGTCTCTACATCCATCTCCATGGTATTCAAATAGAAATCCATTGCACTCCTCATTTTCTCCTCCGAGCAAGCCAAAAAAAGCGGGTTGCTCTTAAAAGCCAACCAAATATCCTCTTCAGACCACCCCAAACTCTTCAACACTTCCATTTTTCTGCTCCAAGTTGACTCCTTCATGGAAACCAATACTCTAAAAGCATGCATAAACAACGGAGAAGTCGGTTCTAGACCCAATTTTTTGAGAGTTTGTACTGCATCTTCCAACCTATTGACTTTCCGCATTATTGCTCTAGGCTGCGTTAGAATTATTTTCGATATGCTATGTAAAGGTACTCCTTCCCTTATCAAAAAATCAATATTTGGTTGCAAAATCCCAGTAAGATCATAAGTTAAAAGCCACGAAGACCGCTTAACAGCCGCCATAACATTCTCATTGTTGTCAAGGTATGTATTCAGAAACTGAAATGATGGTTTTATATGAGAACTCAAGCCTCGCTTCAAAATGACAGGATTCAAAACAATGAGGTCAGCAAGAAGCTTACCCACAAGGCCATTTTGGGTGAGGAACTCTATCTTGGGCTTGAGATTGTCTTCCACTTTGGATTGGAGTATCTTTGGGCGCTTTTTGATCAATTCCGCGATGTGGGTATTGTCGAAGCCGTGAGATTTCAAGAAAGCGAGCACAGCTTGAGGCCTTTGGAGGTTGTTTTCTTCCAGCTTGAGCTTCTGTGAGGTTGAGAGGGCAGATTCAAAGGGAAGCCCACATGAGTTCATGAGGTAGTTAACAGTGAATGAGGATGAAAGTAGTTGAGAAGTTGATGAATTTTTTGCTGCCGATGTTGTCAAAAAACGATTTTGCATAAGAGAAAGCAGGTTTCTGAAGGGAAGATTAGCAGCCATTGTTGTGGAAGCAAAGAAAAGATACACAGACAATGTTTTTGGAGAAGGGATTTTGCCAGGGCTTATGGGGAAAAGGAGTAAAGGTATCGATTTAGTTGGGAAAACGTAGGATTTTGTAATGTATTTAGTGATAATAACAGTCCCGCCCACTTATTTTTCAATTATTTATTCTTTGTCCATCTGAACTTCAATCCGTTATCTACTTAGAAAAATACATTTTTATTTAAAATCAGAACATAACATGAATTAAAAACACAAACTCACTCTTCTTTTCCTCATGAGCCCTAGATACACAAAAATCCCTTGTATTGAGCTGGGGTTTTGATTTTTTTGATTGTGCTTTCATGTGAGGGTGAGGTTCTGACTTTGGATTGTCTTGACGCATTGAATATTCGAAGATAGATGATTACCAGGTACGACATTTCTACTTTATGTGGATTTTGGGGTTTAAAGTTTTGATGATAGCTTTGATTAACAGGAAGTTGATAATCGATGTCTTCTTCGAGTGGAAATTACTCAGGTTCAAGTAGGCACATATATATATATATGAGACTTGTGTGTTGAGAACAAGTCTGACAGTGGATAATTTTGAGAGAAGGCCGATATAAGGCAAGTATACTTTTTACTTAATCTAGTTGATTTACATGAGATTGGAATGTGATGTGTTCAATTCAATTTATGAACAGGTTGGTCCCAAGTGCCCTTCCTTTAAATGGCTTGATAATCCCACTTGTATGCGTGGGAATGAAACTACCTATTTGGTGCAACAAAAGCTGGATTTATTGCGGAGTAAGCTGCAACTTGCACATGAAAAGGAAAGAGCAGCTACCCAAACAACAACAAAAGCTACCCAAATGGAATTGAGCTAGAAACCAAACCAACTTCTTTTTTTTTTTTTTTGGGGATAGAAAATATATAAAGATTTGAATCAGCAGAAGTGTGGGGGAAGGTAGAGTACTTTGAATGTAAATGATTTCGGTGCTATACGAGATTGAAAGGATAACAAATTTGCGATGAATGCATTTTGCTTTATTTAATAGTGAGGTTTGGGAGTGTAAGAGTGGGAGTCTTGTGGAAATTTTATGTAGAATGAATTTTGTGCTTGTATGTTTGTGTGTGGAAATTGCTGTTCTTGAATGGGTTATTATTTTTGAATGATAAATGATACACGCAGCAACACAATGGGAGTTGAACCCACGACATCATTTTCCGTCTAGAGTTTATAAGCGGAGGAGGGGCCAGTTGAGATTGAGCTCATTGGTGTATTGTGCTTTTGGCGACCTCTGATTTGAGGTTACATAGAGAATGGCAAGGATTTTCCGAACTTTGAAAAGTCAGTTCCACTGGAGTTGTTCTGATGATTCTCTTCTTTACCATCCCATCCCTGTTCTGTATGAGAGATATATGCCTTAATGAACTTAACAAAATAACAGACTATATGACATACATGGTGTCCGCCATATTTTGGCTTCTTTGTATATGCAATTTTCAGTCTTTCTATTTATTTATGTCCTCTAATTCCATTAGATGAAATGGGCCTGTATATATCTTTTTGACTCTAAATTCCCTCAATTTTTGCTTTCAAATTGCTGTTACTTCCATGCTGATAAGCTTGTAAATGCTTTGGAACTAATTTCTGATTACAATGTATTTCTATTAAGCCTCTTTCTTTTTGAAGTCTGCTTAATTGGTTGTATTAATTCAATCTGCCTTTTTTTGGGGTAGCCCAATGAGCCCGTGCTTGAGGACGAAGATGATGACGACGACGACGAGGATGATGATGATGATGAAGCTGAGGGTAAGTTCACTGTGAATGTTGTTTGTTGTAGTATCTATGTTTCCTTTTTTTTTTTTTTTTTTTTCCTTGTGTTTATGCATTCACATCTTTTCTGTAACTGCACAGAGTGTAAAAGCATCAGCAATGACAGATCATCAGAAGTCCCAAGCATGAACTTCTGAAAGGTTCCCTCACATCCTAAATAAAATCCAGCACACCTCAGAAACTGAAAACATGTAGCATCCATATTGATAACCATCACAAACTTTTCAGTGTCCAAATTAAAGGGCAAAATCACATCCACAAAATATAGTTGAAAATTGAAACCATTCATATTTTAAAAAGAATCAAAATCTAGGAAACTCAATTTAATGAGACATCTGACAACCATAAGAAATGTAAGCAGTACAATTTCAATGCATTCAAGCATATGAGCTTTGCCAACAGTGGAAAATTGTGTAAACAAATTACACTTATTGCCAACATCAGGAGGTTATGGAAGTCATGTTAATCAGTGGCAAATAATCAAGAAAAATGCTGATGCTCTAAAACAGAAGCCATCTCCTGAGATGAAACAGTGATAAGGACAATACGGAGGTCAGTATAATACATATGTCAAGGCATCAAAGGACATCATAGAATGAAATTTACCATTCCTCTCATTTATGTTTGTTTTTATCATATTCCTGAAATATACTACTTCTGTATGTAGAAATGCCCGGCCATGACATAGCAGTTTCACCTTCTAATGACATTCCATTTAATATAAACTACATCAAATTCCATGTTTGCATACTCCTTTAACAGATATCCACTTGCAAATATTGACGTCTAATTGCCCTCACCTTCTCGATAATTCTTAAAAAACTAATACTGACATGTCAATAGCTTATAAAACAATGGCAGTGCAAAGAAGATCTTTAACTTATTTAGATTGTAAGCAAGTAACAAGGTTGTTTTGCAGAGCTGTGGCTTATCTTCTTCTTTTCTGCTACTCCACATCAAAATATCTGTCAGAACCCACTCATGAATTGGTAAATCTATTTGATATGGTCTTATTATCTTTTATTCTTAGCGAAATCAGTAAGCAAAAAAGCAAAACTTAATCCATGTTATATCAGGAAATACTTATATCAACTAAAGAGTTCATCGAGTTTTCAAATGCAACTAGTCTAGGACCTAGTAAGACCTCACTGTTCAGCTATTGTTCTCCTGATTTATACTAGCATGGGAATAAATGCTTCAAAAGTTGACACTGGAACATAGTAGGTTGACACATCAAGTAAAGGAAATCAAATAAATGGTTGATGCAGTAAATTGGTTATGGGAATGATCACCGTTGAAAATAGCTGGGTATATGAAAAAGATGATAAAATTCAAGATAATATCAGGCAATCACATTGAAGAGAGAAGAATGGGAACAAGAAAATAGAAAGTATGATGTGAAACAAAATATAGATGTCCCATTTGTATTGGCCTGTATATTTGTTGCAACTGAGAATTGTTAGTCTAATGGTATATGTTCTAGTGGTCAACCAAAAATATACCAAAATGGTGACAACTGGTTTACACTTTGCGAAAGTGAGAACCAATTTACAGATCAAATCTATACCCCTGCTCCCCACTCCTCTGTGCCCCCAACCTCCCCCATGCTACCACCACCTCTATCTCCCTCCTTCACACTGCCACCACCACCTCCCTCCCCGTATTCTGCATTGCCACACGACCACCTCCTCCACGCAGCTACTCTGTATTGCTGCAACCACCAACTCCCTCCTCTCTCCAACTTTGCACCACCACCACCACCACCTCCACCCCTAAAATTATTCCCACCACAACAACAAACATCACTGCCTTCCAACCTTTTGTGGTTTTTATTGGTTTTAAAATATTTTGTTTTTTTCTCTGATAAGTAACAAAAATTTTATTAAAAAAGACAGCACTAGGTACACAAGGGGTGTACTTAGGAGAATTACAAACAGCTCTCAAACTACAATGCTCAACCAAATCTAAAAGAGTAAAACAAGGAGAAGGGTAAAAAGCAACATTCAAATCTAACAAGGTACAGAAGACTAGAAATTTACTTTTAGGATGTCAAGCAACAGAAAATAAATAAATTTCTCTGAAAATATTATCTATTGAAAATATTTCCCTTTCCAAAATAAACAGAACCTCAATAGTAATAAATTCCACATTATTGAGCTCAACTTACACGTTGCCATCAACTATCTTTATTCTCTGCCATAGTGATACCACGGTATAACTCCATTAAGCCTGGTATGCTATCTGAATGCTTAACAACATAATTCTTGTAGAAAGTGTTTTCATTTAGAGTAAGAAGCCAAGCATAATTCTTGCCCTCTTTAAGCAGATTCTTTGACTTCAAAACCTTCAAGACATTATACCTTGGACGAAGCCTTTTATCAAGCGCATACATAAGAAATCTGGGGTAACGAATTATAGTCTCTACATCCATCTCCATGGTATTCAAATAGAAATCCATTGCACTCCTCATTTTCTCCTCCGAGCAAGCCAAAAAAAGTGGGTTGCTCTTAAAAGCCAACCAAATATCCTCTTCAGGCCACCCCAAACTCTTCAACACTTCCATTTTTCTGCTCCAAGTTGACTCCTTCATGGAAACCAATACTCTAAAAGCATGCATAAACAACGGAGAAGTCGGTTCTAGACCCAATTTTTTGAGAGTTTGTACTGCATCTTCCAACCTATTGACTTTCCGCATTATTGTTCTAGGCTGCGTTAGAATTATTTTCGATATGCTATGTAAAGGTACTCCTTCCCTTATCAAAAAATCAATATTTGGTTGCAAAATCCCAGTAAGATCATAAGTTAAAAGCCACGAAGACCGCTTAACAGCCGCCATAACATTCTCATTGTTGTCAAGGTATGTATTCAGAAACTGAAATGATGGTTTTATATAAGAACTCAAGCCTCGCTTCAAAATGACAGGATTCAAAACAATGAGGTCAGCAAGAAGCTTACCCACAAGGCCATTTTGGGTGAGGAACTCTATCTTGGGCTTGAGATTGTCTTCCACTTTGGATTGGAGTATCTTTGGGCGCTTTTTGATCAATTCCGCGATGTGGGTATTGTCGAAGCCGTGAGATTTCAAGAAAGCGAGCACAGCTTGAGGCCTTTGGAGGTTGTTTTCTTCCAGCTTGAGCTTCTGTGAGGTTGAGAAGGCAGATTCAAAGGGAAGCCCACATGAGTTCATGAGGTAGTTAACAGTGAATGAGGATGAAAGTAGCTGAGAAGTTGATGAATTTTTTGCTGCCGATGTTGTCAAAAAACGATTTTGCATAAGAGAAAGCAGGTTTCTGAAGGGAAGATTAGCAGCCATTGTTGTGGAAGCAAAGAAAAGAAACACAGACAATGTTTTTGGAGAAGGGTTTTTGCTGGGCTTAAGGGGAAAAGGAGTAAAGGTATCGATTTAGTTGGGAAAACGTAGGATTTTGTAATGTATTTAGGAATAATTACAGTAAATTTGTGGTGTGACCTCACTTTACCTACTTGTGTTTTACTTATTTATACTTTGCCTACCTAAACTTCGATCCGTTACTCATTCATTACTCATCTCACCAGCAAACGTTAGAAAAACACTTTTTTATTCAAAATTAGAACATAACACAGATCAAAAATACGAACCCACTCTTCTTTTCCTCACGAGCCATATATACATGAAAATCTCTTGTATTGAGTTGGGGTTTGGATTTTTTTTTATCGTGCTTTCATGTGAGGGTGAGATTCTAACTTTGGGTTGTCTTGAAGCATTAAATATTCGAAAATAGATCATCACCAGGTACGACATTTCTGCTTTATGTGAGTTTTGGAGTTTAAAGTTTTGGTGGTAGCTTTGATTAACAAGTTGTTGATAATCGATGTCTTCTTGGAGTGGAAATTACTCGGGTTCAAGTGGGCATATGTGTACATATGAGACTTGCGTGCTGTGAACAAATCTGACAGTGGATAATTTTAGGAGAAGGTTTTTAGGTTGTAGCCGGTATAAGGTAAGTATACTTTTTACTTAATCTAGTTAATTTACGTGATATTGGAATGTGATGTGTTCAATTCAATTTATGAACTTGTTGGTCCTAAGTGCCCTTTCTTTAAATGGCTTGATAATTCCACTTGTATGCATGGGAATGAAGCTACCCATTTGGTGCAATAAAAGCTTGATTTACTGCAGAGTGAGCTGCAAGTTGCACATGAAAGGAAAAGAGCAGCTACCCAGATAGCAGCAGAAGCTACCCAAATGGAATTGAGCTAGAAACCAATATATATATATATATATATAGATTTGAATCAGCAAAAGTGTGGGGGAAGGTAGAGTACTTTGAATGTAAATGATTTCAGTGCTATACGAGATTGAAAGGATAACAAATTTGCGATGAATGCATTTTGCTTTATTTAATAGTGAGGTTTGGGAGTGTAAGAGTGGGAGTCTTGTGGAAATTTTATGTAGAATGAATTTTGTGCTTGTATGTTTGTGTGTGGAAATTGCTGTTCTTGAATGGGTTATTATTTTTGAATGATAAATGATACACGCAGCAACACAGTGGGAGTTGAACCCATGACATCATTTTCCATCTAGAGTTTATAAGCGGAGGAGGGGCCAGTTGAGATTAAGGGAGTCGATTCCGTACCATACCGGCCGGTACTGCCGGTATATACCGTACCGGCAAGCAAACCGGTAAATATAACCTCCCTACTTCGTACCAAAAAAAATACCGGCCCTATTGGCCAATTTCGGGCAATACCGGCCGGTATAGAAAAAAGTTTTTTATTTTTTTTTTTATTTTTAAGTTTTGTAATTTTTGAATTTTTGTTAGCGCAGAATGGTAACTTATTTGCAATAACTTATTAGTATTATATGTTTTCTTAGTATGCAATAGTAACTTTTAAGCTTTCTATTTTTTATATTGTGTTTTTTTTTTTTTCCTTTTAATTGATATTAAAGTCTAAAACCATGAATAATTAGTTCTGAATTGAAGAAATATTTTATGCTAAACTTTTATATTTATTATAATATACATACACACACATACATGTATATATATATTATTTATAAATATAAAAAATAGCGGTAAACCTGAAACGGTATACCGGTATTGATCAGTATCCGAAATATATCGTACTGCTGGCCAAACTGGTACAATCTCGGGTACGGTATTGACTCTCTAAGTTGAGATTGAGCTCATTGGTGTATTGTGTTTTTGGCGACCTCTGATTTGAGGTTATATAGAGAATGGCAAGGATTGCAGTTTTCTTTTCTTTTCTTTTTTAAAAATAAATTCAAAATCTGTTTTATTTTCTTCTGCTTGCTTATCACTAATGTGTCGCATTTATAGAACATTTTCCTGGGGGGAAAAAAAAAGTTACTCTTGCTTGAAATTAGTGTGCATGAGTGATACTAGTGGATCTGTGGATGGTATCCACTGGTAGCAAAAACAGAACTGATATACAACCATTGGGCTGATTGTTCAGTGAAATGAAATGGAGTTCTTTTTAAATTTGAACTAAATGAATAAAGTCGTGCAATATGATCCCTCCTAATTAAACCTTTTTGTGAAAATATCGATGGATCCAATAAGGATGCAATTGCAGCTAATTTTAACCTTGCTTATTTAATTATTTACATAATGGTTCTTTTCTTTTCTTTCTTTCTTCTTCTTCTTCTTCTTCTTCTTTTTTTTTTTTTTTTGATGCTTTCTGTATTATCAGTACAACATGATGGAGATGCAAGTGGTAGCTCGAAGCAAAGCAGAAGTGAAAAGAAAAGTCGCAAAGCAATGTTGAAGATTGGCATGAAACCTATCCCGGGTGTTAGCCGAGTCACTGTCAAAAAGAGCAAGAATGTTGGTGCCTTTTGAACTGTGATTTTATTGATTGTGGTTTTAATTTATATATCTATCTTTAGTTTTCTTTTGGTCTAACATATATTGCCCTTAAAATCAGATATTGTTTGTCATCTCAAAACCCGATGTTTTCAAGAGTCCAACTTCAGACACGTATGTAATCTTTGGGGAGGCAAAGATCGAGGATTTGAGCTCTCAACTACAGACTCAGGCTGCAGAGCAGTTTAAGGCTCCTGATCTCAGCAATGTGATTTCCAAACCTGAGACTTCGGCTGTGGCTCAAGATGATGAAGAAGTAGATGAGACTGGAGTGGAACCCAAGGACATAGAGTTGGTGATGACACAGGCAGGAGTCACTAGGTCAAAGGCTGTGAAGGCGTTGAAGGCTGCAGATGGAGACATAGTTACTGCCATCATGGATCTTACCAACTGAGAAGCTATTTACATGTTTTTTTTTTAAATGTGATGTTTTAGCAGTTATGTGGTTTCTAGAGCATGTGAGCTTTATGGTGGTGGATCTTTCATCAATTTTACTAAAATTTCTCTTTTTCTTTATCCTTTGTTGTACCAGTAACGAAACTGAGAAATGCAACCTTGAGTGATAAATTTGTGCTCTTTTACCCTATTTTTATCCATTTTCAAGTTTGGGTGATCTTTGTCTGGATGAATTCACCTGAAATGGTTGCATGATTTTGGTATAGACAAATTGTATGTGAACCTTCACAGGACTGTTGAAACCAGGATGGTTCATCATAGGTCAATTCCGATCAAGGTTTACATATGCATATTAAATTCCTGGAATTTTTGCTAGAAGTTAGAACTTGTATTGAAATTCAAAGACTTTCCTATATAGCAAAAGAAATTCCTGACTCCTAGGATGGGAATGCTTTCATTTCTTGGATGAATAGGATGTGATGTGAATTTCTTAGTGGCAAATGAGATGGATTGTTGGATAAGTGCCCAAAGATGCTCATTGATTTGATGGAACTTCAAAATTCAGATATAATTGTCTAGGTGTGGCTTGTGTCTGGTGTTCTAGTTAAAATGCGTCTTAAAATGACTGTTTTTGTTCTTGTATTATGCACAATGCACTAGAATATTAGATGGAAGTCTTGCCCGAATTGTTTTAAAATGGACAGGTGGCCTGTGATTGGAAATTTTGGACCATTAATTTTTAAGTATTTCTTCATAAATGGGTTGCTCACAAGCCTCAAGAAAACTTCACGATTATTACATTTTCTTTTTTCACAATTTGTTGAAATGGCAAGTTAAATTATTGGACAAGCACTTTAAAATTTTAAATACAAAATCCTCTATTTCACTTTTATACTCCACATATTGCAATATAATATGTGTTAGATTTTTTTTTTTTTTTTTCAATTTCAAACTTTATTTATTTTATAAAGAAAAAAGTCATGTAATAGGATGTATCTTTTTGTGTTTGATAATTCAATAGTTACAACGGGATAAGAGAGATTTAAACCCTGAATATTTCCGTTGAAAACATTAGAAAGTGCTAACCACTTGAGCTACATGACTTTTGGCATAACAATATGTAATTGATAGAGTATAAAGTAGAATAATTAAAATGGAATAATATCACTATATATTTTTTTAACACTCAAAACTTGTAAACTCAGGAGTTGTGAAAAAAATGTGTTAAAAAACAACAAGAATTAGCTCTCTCTCTCATGAAATGAAAGGAGTAAGTATTTGATGTAAAACTCAATTGGTTATTTCTCTTTCCGTGTTTTGACTTAACAAATCAATTATTTTAGATCCATATGCAAGGTGCAACTGTGTTAGTTCAGCCAAACAAGGTCAAATTGTAGGCTCCATATTGGACAGGCTGGAGGTGCGATAGTCTTCAAGAAAAAAATAAACTAATAACAAAAAATACTAAATAGTACCATTAATTGGCCATACGTCCCTACTAAAAAAAAGGGACCTATATCCACCTATCCAAAAAACCAAAGGCCATATCTCTAAGAAATATTTCTAAAGTGAAAAAATGAAAGGACTAAAAATTCCTCCTAAGCTTAAAGGTCTTAGAAGCCTGAAGCATTAACGGATGTGCAAATTCAGTCATAAAAGCAAAATGAAAAACGTAAGAACTATTCTCTCTAATGCTCTCATTGACATTGTCCCTTGCAACAAAAGTATCATCAAGATAATACATCAATTACTGAAGTTGAAAGAGGAGTGTTTGAGGGGGAGAGCATTCAACCATTGCCTTTCTTCTTTTGCTTGCGTAACAAAAAAAATCTCTGGATTTTTCCTTCTTGCCCAAAAGAATAAAAAGTCTCCATACAATAACATGAAAAGATTCAAAGTAGTTTTCAATGACAAATTTTCACCATCATAAAATTTAAAAACAGCTCAATTTATGATCTCAAGCAGGAAGTTTAATTTAGTTTCTTTGGGGGGAAAGAAGAATCTACAGAAAATATTTAAAAAGATTATCAAACCCCAAAACATTGTTAAAGATCATTTTTGTGTATCAAAGGTTCCAAGGTAAATCTTAAATTTTAATGACCCCCTTCCCAAAAGAGGGGAAAGAAAAGAAAAAGAAAAAGTAATAAAGATGATATGATAGGATATACAAGAAATACACAAATTAATTCTCCATACTATGAAATTGAGAGATAAGCTTAAACATCCCATTACTCAGCTATTGCAGGTCAATTAGATTAAAGATGGGTAATTTCCCTGGTTTTTATACACTTATCATGTGTTTTTCATCTTGACACACTATTCAAACTTCACAATTCTAGAATGCATCGTAAAGAGCTTGACAGCAAAGCTCTTATTCTAAATTAATCCATTCTATGTTCCTATTCATGCCATCGATAGCTTCAATAGTCATTTTGCAGCCAGTGATTTCAGGTTAATCGTAACTGCACAGAGTGTAAAAGCATCAGCAATGACAGATCATCAGAAGTCCCAAGCATGAACTTCTGAAAGGTTCCCTCACATCCTGAATAAAATCCAGCACACCTCAGAAACTGAAAACATGTAGCATCCATATTGATAACCATCACAAACTTTTCAATGTCCAAATTAAAGGGCAAAATCACATCCACAAAATATAGTTGAAAATTGAAACCGTTCATATTTTAAAAAGAATCAAAATCTAGGAAACTCAGTTTAATGAGACATCTGACAACCATAAGAAATGTAAGAAGTACAATTTCAATGCATTCAAATGAGGCAACTAAAAGGGTGCCCTAATTAAATTGATTTTTTTATCTATTAGTTAGTTTTATTTTCAAATAGTTTTAAAAATAAAGTAGGGGTATAATAAGAACATTAGTAAACTAATAATTTTTATTTTTAGAAACATGACAAAATTTTGAGACATCCCAAAATGGAATAGAGGACAAACAAACTAAGACAAAGATAGTATTAAATTTTATCCAATCGCCTATCCCAATTTCACCCAACTATTTTTCCTTTTAACCATGAATGTGCTAATCATGTAACCAAACACTCATTGATTTCAGCTTCCTATTTTCCACTTCCTTTTCCCTTTTCCCCAAGGGTCGGGAAGAAAGGCTCCCATTGCAGTTAAAGAGATGGGGTTTTATGGATGTATATTTGATATTAAAGAGAGCATCAAGACTGAAGCATGTCATTTGGGTTCTCTTTTTTTCCTAGGGGTGATAATCGATTTATCTTTGTTAATAGAGTTTTTGCTTTTATATTTGATATATGATAGCATGCGTTTTCATTAAATTAATGATGTGGAAAAAAAAAAAAAAAAAAAAAAAAAAAATTTCGGTTTTGGAAAGAACTTTTGGGTTCATGTTGATTTGGTTTATGATGTGATTTTATTAATGAATATGGTTCATTGATTTTCTAAGTGATTTTGAACGTCTAGAAAATCTGGACATTCTTTAGAAGGTTTAGATGTCAAATTATGTATAACTTATGAAAATCGTGGATGTGATATTCAAAAATGTGGATATTTATTGGAAGGTCTAAATGTCATATGTCCAAACCTCTTTAGGATTGTGTATCACCTAACAAAATTGTGAAGGTTAATGTACACAACTCTGAATATTCTCTAGAAGGTCTAGATGTTAGATGTCCCAACCTTTTTAGAATTGTGTATCACCTAACCAAATTGTAGATGTAAATCTACACAATTCCAGACTTTCTCTAGAGAGAAATGATATGTCCATAACATTTTTACAACAAATCATACGTAGCAGATTGTTACTGTTTGTTATTGTTGGGGCAAAAAAAGTAATTTGAGTATTAAGTTCAAATTTGAACCAGTAACAACCTATGATTTGTTGTAAAATTGTTGTAGACATAGCATCTCTCTTCTCTAGAAGGTCTAGAAGTTAGATGTCCAAACCAATGTGGATGATGATAAACCTAATATCCACAAATATGGATATTTGTTGGAAGGTTTGGATGTCAAATATCCAAACCTCCTTTGGATTGTGTACCACCTAACCAAATGGTGGATGTTGATGTACAAAATTCTGGATATTCTCTAGAAGGTTTGGATATTACATGTCTGTTGGTGCAAACACAATAATAATAGAAATAACACATTACACAACACTATACCTCCGCCCTTCACCTCTCCTTTGGGTATGTATTTAGCCCAATATCTGATTCAATTTATATTAACCCATTAATCACCACAATTAAAAAGAATAAAATAGTCTCTCTCCTTTTCAATGTGGGATTAAACATTTTCACTAGCTCATCATCTTTCATATTCACTCTCACGTCTTTACATTTAAGTTGTAATATTTATTCATTTTAATTAATTAATATTAAAATGCTCCAACAATGTCCAAACCACCTTATGATACTTAGGTTATGTATAACTTAACCGTCAAAGAGTGCACTCATAGACTTGAGTGTTGAGTTGTAAAAAAGATTTGCTCATTAAGTCAACCTAGATGGGACTATAATTTCATAAATAAGTTAAATAACCCCTAATTTAAAATAAATATAAATGTAATTAAATTAAAGATATTGGTTAATTATACTAGGTACCTAATCTTTTCCCTTTTAAGAATAAAGTATATGCGTGAGAAAAAAAAAATTGCAATTTCTATATGGTCTAAAATATAGGGAGTTAAATTGGTGGCTAGTTGGGGATTTCATGATTTATGGAATATCCATCAATCATTTTTTTTTCTTCTTTTGATTTTATTATCAAACCTAGGTTAAGGAAAGTCTCGGGGTCTCCTAGCTTAATTGAGAGTCAAAATCATGACTATAACAAGAAATATGAGTTTTAAGGTTCAATTTTGTATGGAAAATGCGTTAGGAACTCTCACAATGCTCGTCTTAAAATTGTATGTCATTTACTCAGTGAAACGTAAAATAAATTTGGCTTTTGGTTTTTGGGGTAAAATGTCACATTGTGATGCATTTGCATTTCTACATCATGAATAATGCATAAGGATGAAATGGATTAAGTGAAGTGTGTTTTTGAAAATTAGAAAAAAAAAAAAAAAACGTATTTTCTAAGTTTGGGAAATAATTTTGAGAAAACCAAAGATCATTGGTTGGTTAGCAGAAGGTGTTCTATAAATTGCAACCTAGAATGACTACATGATTACTTTACCTTCTGGATCTTATCAAATTATAGGCAATATATTCTATTGCTTGGTGAGGGTATAAGCATAAACAAATAAACATTGGAAATGTGAAGCTATCTATATAATATCTAAAAGTTGAAATGTAGCATTTATAGTTGCTATATTCTTAACTTCTTTCTATCCACTTCGATCCATTCAACCTATTTCGGTCTACTTCCACCCATTCCACCCAATTCTGTCCATTTCAGTTCACTTTGGTTCAATCGATCCATTTCGGTCTATTTAGTCCATTGCAGTCCACTTGGGTCCATTCGGTTCAATTCAGTCTATTTTAGTCCTTTCAGTCCAATTACATTTCATCTCTTTTATTGGAAATGTAAAGAACAAACAACTCGAGGGAAACTGTGTGATCGTTGCATGGTTCAGGGATTTTTGGGGTATGAAGTGAGAAGTTGCACATTTTGTTTTGATGTGCTTTTGATTTCAACAAATGAAGGCTAAACATCAAAGTCCAAGGTTGTTACAAAAAATAATTGGAGTATCACCATGTACTTTGTCATGAGAGTAAGAGTAGTACTGATGCAGTATGGATTATCTAGAACAATAACTCAATCAGCTCACTTCCTATTCAGGAAATTAAAAAAAAAAAATATATATATATATATATATATAAGTCGAGTGAAGGATCGATACAAGTATTCCCATTATGTCCAAGATATAGTAAAAGATCACATGGAGTACTAATTTCGATAGTGAAAATCAGCAGTTTACCAAATTGAATTTCCGCACTGCCTTTCATTTACAAACTGATGGCCAATATGAACGAATCATTCATATTTTATTAGTTCATAAATGAAAGTATTACATCTAGTTAACTCTAATAGTAAAATCTCAACTATAATTTAGTTACTAATTATTAGTATAGATTTGTGAAGAGTTAAAAAATTTTAGTCATGTTGGTTACTTTATATAAGAATAGAATAAGCAATTAGCCTAGGAACAAGTTCAAGCTTTTTCGATAAGAAAATGAAACAATTTTGAACATATAATTTAGCTTGATGATGAACACAAGCTTAACTCGTATTCAACATAAAATTAAGTGAACTAAACCTGAACTTTTAAGGGAAAAACCAAAAATGCCAATGTTGAAAGAGAACTAGAGAAGGCTCTGTCAACCTAACCAAGTGAGAACAAACATCAAGAATAGCTTTAGCCCCAAATCATCACAACTAAAAATAGTAAACGTCTCCAGGCTTTAATAACATTTTTAATGCATCATCAAAAGACAAGGGAAAATCACTTTCCTGAGGTTTTCGGACACCATTGTACATTGTAGTGTACTCATTTATGACAACGTACTCATATCTATAGTTGTATAGTATCTTTTTTGCAACAAAATCTACGCTGTACAACAAAATTTGATTTAACAAGAGGCTGAATTTATTCTGCAACAGCAGCAAATAATGATATAGAAAACTAATTGGGACATGAACTACATATAGATGGTGTGATTTTAAAGGAAAAACAAAAATGAAAATATTTAAAGAGAACTAGAGAAGGCTTTGTTGTCTTAGCCAGGCAAGAACAAACAAGAGGAATAGCTTCAGGCCCAAAGCAATGTCACGACCAAAAATAGGATGATAGCCAGTGCAAAACAGAACCCAACAATTGCCATGAAAGCCTGGAAACAGTTAAAGGAATGAGATACTTGTAATTGAACAAAACAAGAATTTTTTAAAAATTTCAGTGTCGCTTACCTTCCCCTGAGACTCAAACTTAAATTTCACAGTGAACCATGACAATCCTGTGTCTACAAAAGGTGCAAGGGCAAGTGCTCTGCATAAAAAGAAGCTCTATAGAATCAAAAGACTGTTAAATTTAACAAAAAAAGAACTTCTATTCAATAAGAGTGAGTACAATGGCATTTAAATGAAATCAGCAGTTAAACAATATCATTATGAAATAAAAGATGGGAAAAACCCAGAACATTGTTCATTAACCTATAGATAAAATTTGATTTTTTACTGAATATAATATGCCAGTATCTAAGGTAGAAATTTTAAAACAAATTTTTCAGCAATAACATTCATGCATTGGAATCATCATATTATCATATACTACATTCTCACAATGTTAATCACGAGATTTACAGTTAAGATTGAAAAGAAACAATCCCTTCTGCTGCATCAAAGAGACAACTTATTTCAACAGCACTAGATATAGATTAAACAATTTATTACATGTGGCTTTTCCTTTTTCTCCATTATTGTGTTCTTGTATCCGCTTCAACCAACAGTATTATAACTTCAACAAGCATATATTCCAAACAGCTCAAATATATATATATATATATATATTGACCAATGGTTTAAATGACTTAATTTAAAACAATATCTAAAGCAAGGTAAAAATCATTTATAGAAAAGGATATTCCGTTATCATACCAGCTGAATTGCTTATTCAAGAATCAAGAAACATCATGATGTCCATACAAATCACTAAATAATCGAAGAAAATTTGAGTACTGGCAGCTCACCCGCCAGCTCTTATAAGCTTAGTAACTTGGCTTCCGGCCCACACCATGGCCATTACTTTGAGGAATCTGAAAATGGCCAAAAATTTCACAACGTCTATTAATTTTTTTTCTATACAACTTCTTGATCATTTATGCGTCAGAAAATAATAATACATTAGTAGTCACCTTTCAACAGCAGCAAGATAACCCATCTTTCCAGGTACAGGAGCAACATAAAACCTAAAAGCAAGTGTAGGTTGTAGTTATGACAAGATATATTCAGAACACCTTCCTGAGTACCGTAGAATCTAAACAAAAGAGGTGAGATCTCTACATTTTCCTATTAATTCTTCAAAAGAATTTCTATTCCTAGAATCAACATAAGTCAAATTTATTCCTCAAAAATATAGGATTCAATAAGATCTTCAGTATTAACAAAATTCCTAGTGAATGGAGGAAGAGTATTTTAACACCTATATCTAAGAACAAAGAAGACATTTAAAACTATAAAAAATTGCTATGAAAATAAACTTATGAGTCACACTATGAAACTTTAGGAGATAATGATCAAACATAGTTTAAGAAACTAAGGAGCACGGACATTCCAAAATCCTCAGAGTGTTCATGTTGAGCATCCCTATCTGACACATGTCCATGTCGGCCATGCCAAGGACACTCCTACACACGTCCTCATTGTGTTGGGAGGGGAAATAATTTTTTTTTTGTTTAAAAAAAATTCCGTTGATTTTAGATATGCTTTTAAAGATTTTGATAGTTATTATTTATTTTGAAAACTTGAAATAAACATAGAATATACCTAAGAATGTATATTAATTGTCAATCCAAAAAAAAAAAAATAATTGTCATATTCCCACCATGTCATGTGCTAATTTTTCAGGAATTGTCATGCCGTTGTGTCTGGTGTCATGTCATGACTATTTCCATACTTCTTAGTTAAGACACGAAACAACAATGTTGGATAATCAATTTAGTTGACACGAAACAACAATGTTGGATAATCAATTTAGTTTTATGTCAAGGCAGTCTACCACAAAAGCAATTTTCTTAGATATCTAATTGAGAATATAAACTAATCAAAGTAATGAATAGCATTTATGCATGTTTTGTATCTGCTGATGTTACTGTGCACACTGAAAGAAAATGGCTAGATGTTAATTAAAATTGAAATGCGCATTATAATTTGGCTCACCAAACCAAGAGAAATGTTGTAAGATAGTAGGCAGTATTAAACAGCCCATAGGACAATATTCCCGAAATTCCATATCTCTTTAATTTCCTCAATATCCTGCCAAATTGAACAAACAAGTTTAAGCTCCTGCTGGCATGCTACTCCATAAAGAAACCAAAGTAATTAGACATATATCCAAATATGTATTCCATTTCTTTGTAGTTTTAATTTGTTATCTTTTTGGGCTCTTTCTTCACTGCTCAAAGAAAAGAAGAGAGAGAGGGGCCATTCTCATTCAAAGAAAGCTGTGGAATAACACACAGAGCCATAGAAGTTATTATGCACTTAAGAGGACAAGGGGAAGGGAGGAGAGAATATGTTCCTTAGAGAATTTCTTCTCAAGCATCTTTCCCCCCATGCTAGCAAATGATGTTGACATAATATAATTACAATTGGATTTAGACTAACAAATAGCAAATAATTAGGGGATATCACAGATCAATTGGGACCAGATTAAGTATCAACCTATCAGCCAACCCGATCACATCAGGCTTGAAGACATCCCACCCACTACCAACCAAGAAGGAACAGGTCAGCAACTGATCCAATAAGGTTATGTCACTACCGTGATAGGAATATAAAACTATGGTCATGTTTTAATATGTGTAGGAAAAGGAGAAGTTGATCATGAGAAGGAAAACAAACAAAATAGTCATCATAGATCCTTTAAAACAAGTCCACCCTCCTTAGACATAAAGCCCCATCATTTTTTCTTAACCACTAGATTCAACAAATTCAATACAGGTATACCCTTGAAGACCTTTAGAGAACAAGAGTGCAATAAATTGTCATTGATGAGTTCCAACAATATGTAAAGAGTAATAAGTATAACAAATCAATGCTAAGGAAAATGTACTTTCTAAACATAGTTCAAGGTTTGGCTAATACATACACGTCTTAACAAGTGTAGTAAATACTGGAAGTTGCTTTGGAAAGTCTCTTAAGATTACCATGCAGAAAGCAATTTTGACATTCAGGATTCAGCTATCTAGAAACAGCATAACTTAGCATCCAACTTGGAAATTAGTAACCCAATTTAATGAAAAATACACACCCAAAAAAAAAAAAGTAAGATACCCTTTTTGATTCCTCAAATAGTAGAAGCTCTAGAGTGCACTTCCACCCTTTACAAGCACTGGTTTAGTTCTACAAGAGGGAAGAAACAGAAGTATGCCAAACTGCCACATGCTGTACTAGACACACAGTTCAGAACAAATTAAATCTGCAAACAAGCAAACCCTGGAAATTTTTCCAAGCCAAGAATGTAGCAAATCAACAATTCCAGAATGTGGAAGGCAACAACAAGGAGTTCATCATATTTAATGTTAAAAAAGAAAGAGAAACAAGGAGTGCAGTTTAACCTAAACCTAAAGTCCCATAGCAAAATTTGAAGAGAGCCAATTTTTTTTTTAATAAGTAAAATTTGAGGAGAACCAATGAAACAAAACTGATTATTATGATGAGACGCATCATTGGAAATGGGGGAATCAGCATACCTTTCATGGCAATCAGTTGTACCATACTATAACTTGACCTATTAATTTTCCAATTTACTTTTTTAGTCAACGATTAATACACTACCATTCTTAAAAAATAAAAGGAAAAAAAATGGTAAAAAAAAAAAAAAAAAAAAAACCAAAAGTGATTCAAAGATTGTCTATCAATTTTATTACACTACCATTCTTAAAAAATAAAAGGAAAAAAAATGGTAAAAAAAAAAAAAAAAAAAAAACCAAAAGTGATTCAAAGATTGTCTATCAATTTTAAATATAATGTGGGGGTAGTTATTGACAAATGAGACTTTCCCTTGGAAAAGTATTTGGAAGCTGAAAGCTCCTTCTAAGGTTGGTTTCTTCAGTTGGACAACTGCTAAGGGAAAGATCCTCCCTTTGGATTAATTTGTGTTGTTAACAGGTGTTGCGTGTAAGAATGATTGGGAATTGGTGGATCATCTACTCCTTCGTTGCTCTTATGCATATGACCTTTGGACTTTTGTGTTTAGCTTGTTTGGTATTTCTTGGGTTATGCCAAAACAAGTGGTTGAGTTGCTAGTGTTTTGGCATAGAGGTGCTGGGCAGCATCAAGCAGCAACTGTTTGGGGGGCTATTCCAGTGTATTATGTGGACTACTTGGAGGGAACAGAAGAACCGAACTTTTGAAGGGGATAAGCTCTCTATCATAGAGTTTAAACGTTTCTTCTTAATGTCTTTGCTTGATTGGATGAATGCTATGAGTAGTCCATTCCTTCCTTTTTGGAATTTTTAGATTTATGTAATTTTATTTAGCTTATGTTTCCCTTAGTACTCTCCCTGTGTACCAGGGCAGCTGTTTTCTTTTGTACTACTTCTGTTTATTTTCAAAAAAGTTTACTTACCTATAAAAAAAGATTGCCAAATGAGACTTTCAAAGGCAAGGACATCTACCACAACAGCCATGGACAGTAGTTCCATATATCAGCATAGCCATTTACTCAAAGGCAAATTCTCTTTGTAGAAAGGTAATAGAAAAGAAATACAAATTGTTGGGGTGACTGATCTTCAGAATTTTTTTGTTCCTTAAGGAGTGAGCCTTTGGCAGCATTTAGAAATGGATGGGCTACATTTGCTAGTTTTTTTGTTTTGAGGCCACGGATGGACCTAAGATCCACTTCTGGCATAACCATAGTTGTGGACATCTCTCAAACTATTTTTCATAGCTGTTTACAATAGCTAGAAATAGCGAAGCAACAGAGGCAGATTATCATATGGATTTCTTAGGAGGCACTGTTCAGTGAATCCTTTTTTTTTTCATAGCATTTCAGAGCTGAAGAAGGGTCCATTCAGCTTCTTGGATGTCATACATGCCCACTAGAATAAACCATGAAGGTGAAGATAGTTGGTTTGGACCATCTCAAGGATTCATGGCTTTCGTGTGCACAATTACTACAAGACTTTGAGGGAGGAAGGAGACAGTAGATTTCCTTGGAAAGCTATATGGTGAGTTATAGTTCCTCCACGTGTTGCTGTATTTAATTGGACAGCAGCCAAAGGTAGACTGTTAACAATTGACAATATGAGGAAGCGGGAAATTGTGAATACTGATTGGTGCTGCATGTGTAAATATGAGGAATCAGTTGATCATCTTTTCCTGCACTGTCAGGTATATCAAGATCTGTGGTCTCTGATTCTTTTCTTCTTTGGCTTGTGCTGGGTTATGCCTAGATCAGTAGTTGATTATTGACATGTAGGGGAGGGCATTTTAGAAAGAATGCCAACAATGCAGCAACATGGAGGACAATTTCTTTGTGTTTGACATGGAGTATTTATAGGGAGAGGAATGCACACACACTTTGAAGGAGAAGAACACTCAATATTTCAGTTGAAGTATCTGTTTCTACAGTCCTTATAAGTGGGAGAGGATTGCCTGCCCCTCTACATCAGAACATCTTTTTTTAGATTTTCTAGATAAGCTGAACTTAAATTGATTTTGTTTTCTTTTTGGCTCTTTGTTTGGATACTTCTCGTATGCTAGGGTAGCACCCCTTTTTGTGCTTTTAAATGCATCAATATACTTATATATATATATATATATATATGATTAAAGGTTTAAGCGCCACCATCATATATAATGGTGAATTAAACAAACAAATCGATGCATGTAAAACCTTCCTAACATACTTCAGCAGTAAAATGGACATCTAACCCATTTCATTCCAGTACTTATGGTCATTATTCCTAGTACTTTTTTAACTCTATTATGACTTAGTGATGCATTCTATTTGCATACTACAACATTATGGTCAATACAAGTTGTCCTGCTAGTACCTGATTATAGAACCATCAACACCAATATGGAAATCACCATTCAAAACATGTTGGAGGAAACCCATCCCATCAATGCAAATCATAGGAGAGGCAAGAATTTCCTGTATGAGATAGAAGAATCAACTGACTGGCACACTTGTGCTCAATTTATTTGGGAAAAAGAAGAAA
This sequence comes from Quercus suber, assembly GCF_002906115.3. Taxonomy (NCBI): domain Eukaryota; kingdom Viridiplantae; phylum Streptophyta; class Magnoliopsida; order Fagales; family Fagaceae; genus Quercus; species Quercus suber. Next base: position 612,506 of record NW_027069794.1, on the reverse strand, counting down.
AAAAAAGTCTCTTGGTAAAGACATCCAGCTAAGCATTACTGAAGTGTTTCTCTTTCTTTTCACTGCTTTAGATTTATTTGGATTTGTCATCCTTGCCTTTTGTTTTTCACTCCCTTTTTCTCTTTTAAGGCAGCAACCCTTTTTTCTGTATTCTTCAAATAAGTTTTTTTAAACTATCAAAAGGAAAATCTCTCTCTCTCTCTCTCTCTCTCTCTCTCTCTCTCTCAATTAACAGTATTCTTTTTCTTTTCTTTTTTGCCTATATCCTATTCATACAGAAGCATGCACCACCACCATAACAGCAAAGCCCAAGGTGTCACCACGTTGAAATGAAGAAAGAAAAGTTAATAGTCACCACCTCTTCAAATTGATTGCTAATATGCTATCTATTATGCAAAAGTAATATTAAGAAACTTTATAAGTTCTTTTTAAGCTTATACACCTTTAATACATATGCAACTTTGCTCATGTATTGGAAAGATTATAATTTTAAGATTTCATTAGAATAATAAACAGAACCTCCCTCCACTTGAGTTTGGATATCAATACATCAATTGATAAGCACTCCTTTAGGGTCTTTCCAGTACTTTGACTTGTACCTTACCATGCAGGCCACTCTATCCAAACTTTTGTGTACCAGAATAAACAATAAAATTTCTAATCATTCTGTCTTTTGGCAACCCCCCTGCCAAAAACATAAGATAACACATCAACTGCCTCAGGGACCTAGTTGACATCATTATTACCTAGAGAAATCTCCAATGTAAGTACTTCATTTTTTCACAGCTCAAAGCAATCCTAGGATCTCAATCTCCAGCTTTAAACCAATCAACTTTCATGGTAGCTCATAAAAGAGAACAATCAAGCCTTTTGGACTAAAGAGCGGGATTTTTTAAGCTCTCATAGGATAAAAAGAACTAGTTTCCGTCCATGCATTTTGACTACTAATTATTACGATCACACCATCTCTAATTCACTTTTTCTTTCATTAATGAATTTACTAGGTCCATTTTGCAGACCTACGCTGCTCTTATTTTAATTATAGGCACAATATTAAAAAGAAAAAACTCTTCAACTAATAAAATGGTCACGACCTGAGGAAAGCACTAGCCACATCTACGCTATACCTCAAAGGACTAGTCAACTTACAATTAGGGCTTCCCATAATCAATTATATAGCCCAATTCAACCTAGTAAATGCCTTATGTGCGACTCAACGCATGCTCACACAACACACACTAATCCAATCCAATCAAATCAAATCCACACAATCTAGGGTATCACAACATGCAATTAGGAAATAAAAATCAACACAATCACCTACCAGCATGCAATCTGCTTTTCTTTTTCTTTTTTTTTTCTTTTTTTTTTAAGATACAATCTGCTTGCTTTTTCCATGCAAGAAGATTACATAATACTATTAAACATATTGAAGTTCATCAAGTATTCTTATCAAAGTCAAGGGGACAAATTTGCTCTAGGTTGTTAATTGTAACATCTTTTCAACAACAACTAAGCTAAGATCTATGGCTCTCTACAAAAACTTATTGGATTGATTTACAAATTCCATTATGCACTCTGTCCCTTAGGCACATGGAAAACCTCTTGCAACATTTGCCTACAGCTACGTTGACAAGGCATGAAGGTTAAACTATGTATTCAACTCATGAGGTTAGATAAATTTGACCCAAAACACAATAGACACCATCATCATGTCATCAACAAAAATCAGTACTCAGTAGTATTCTATTGATCCAAAGAGATTGAAAGGCAAGTAGTAAGTACATGTTGGATGAGAGTGATCCTCCTTGACTACTTTCATTTCTTTCCTTGGAACCTAAAAAACAAATGCAAAGGTGTGAATTGTTGAGAATTTAATTTTGTAGGAATGAAACAGAAATATCAAGCATCATAATATACATATAAATTTGTCTATCTCAAGTTAAATTAGTTGAAAATGTTAATTACCTTCATCGTTGGGTGGATCCGATACACCATAAGCCTAACCTCACAAAAGAAGAAAACAAAAGTGCATTCTTTTATCAGAATAGGGACAAACTCGTGAAATCATAATATTACCACCAGAGTGTTAGAGTTGAATGTTGTGTTTTCAAAATTGTTTCTTAAAATGTGCACTTATCAAACCATTTGGCATTCTACGGTAGTCTTGGGATATGCCTTCAAAACATGATTAGATCTAACTAACAACATTGACATGGCAAGATTAGAAGAAAGGCGCCTCATTGTGACTGTAGCATGAAGGCACAATTTCATGTTTTAAGTGAAATAATATCTTGAAGCCCTAATTTCAAGACAAATTCACCCGGAATACAATTAAATAGTAAAGTACTACACATCTTAAGTAAATAAATGTCACAAAAGTGCCTTGTCTACTTCACCAGAAATACAATCTAGCTTAAGTTGAAACACTGTCTTCATATCTTATGTGAAATTGTGTCTTCTGTGTTCAAGAAATTGTTTCAATTTAGGTTTAGTGAAACCATACATGATACCTTATTTTTTAACTTGCCATCTCATCACTGCCAGTTCGGCATAAAATTGTGTCTTGAACTCACTGTTTCATGTGAAATAATGAGTTCAAGACACTAGGGACTGAAATCCAAATTCAAATCTATGATTGAATACAAACAGTCTTAAACGTGCAATAAGTTTAAGAGTAGTTTTTTAAAACACAATATTTAGCCAAATGAGTCATTAACACCATGTTCAACTCCTTTTCATAGATAAAATCAAAACGAGCAAAAGGGAAGCATACAATCACTACTGGCATACAATAATGCAGATATGGAGAGAGATTTAATCATTGTTTGTTCGTATGTCTCAATCTTGGTAAGATCATTTGCTGTGTGGAACCCTTGTGCAATGCCTAATGGGTGAAAGAATTGCAAATTTAACAGGTTGATTCGTAAATACCATAGGCTTAACTCAATTATTGATTTTGATTTTTTTTTGAGTCATGGTCAATTTTGTAACAAAAGGCAGATATGTAATTTTATTAAACACCTGCCAATTAAGGGCATTTTGACAAAAGGATATGTAGACATTGTTGTAATACCAGAATGTGTAGATTGCACGTTTACATAGTTAAGAGGCAAATTTAAAAGCAGCCTCAAACTTAAAGGGTGCAAATAGTATTTTAACCTTTTTTTGCAAGATAGTCTTTTATTAGGTCTTTTGATTAATCATAATAAGTTAAGAGTCAATGAGTCTACTATGCCAAGAGCCTTGTAGCACAACTAGCACTTCATAGCGTTTCCAACGGAAACTCCCAGGGTTCAAATTCCCCCTCCCCCAACACTAAAAAATATATATAAATAAATAAGTTAATAAGTCCATGAGTCGACATAATAATGGAATACTTGGTTCACTCTAACAATCACTGTCCACACAGCCATCAATAACAACAAACTTTTCCCTTTTCTCTCTTCTTTACAACTCCAAATCAAGCTCTTCTCCTTACTTAACAAAATCTCATATATTTCACACAGTCTATTATTTGCTGCTGCCCAAGAAATCCTACCCTTCTTTGTAAGTCAATCCTCTCTTTCCAAACCCTAAACCCCAACTCTAAAATCCAAAGTCTCAAACCCTAAGCCCACCACAACCACACGTAACATAAAGATGGATTTAGCATTCCAATCTCGGCAGCCTTATAAAAACCCTCAAAAACCAGCGCTTCGTAAACAATATTAGGCCACAATTACAAATAACACCCTCTAACTTTAATCTATTTTCAATCAATTCCTTCAGGTTTCATTATTTTTCATTTATTTCCAGTCTTTTAAATTTTACTCCATTTTCAATTTGTCGCTGCATCTAGTTCCGTCCGATCTCGCCCTTAGGGAAAAAAAAAAAAAAAAACACTTTCCAAAACAATGACATGTATACACACACACACACACAACACACACGATAGCATCCGCTCCTGATAATTGCTATTTATCATCTGGCCATGACACTAATTGGTATTTGGTGTACAATTTCAAATTACACCCTCTAATTTTAATCTATTTCCAGTTTTTTAACTTTACTCCATTTTCAATTTGCCATTCCGTCTAGTTCCGCCCATTCTTGCCCCCATAGTTTTTGAATTTTCCACATGACATTTACTACATTGTTTTATATATATATATACACTAGACAAAATTTCAACATATGGCTCCGCTTCTGATAATTACTCTTTGTCTTCACGCCAAGACACCAATTGGTTTTAGTGCAAGCAGGTTTGAAACCCAAATCTAGTATTTGACGCCAACAGAACAACAACAGCAAAAAAAAAATAAATAAATAAAAACCCAGTCGAGATAAAGCGATGAGTTCTTCATAGTTAGGAGGAGAACTTACAGGGTTATTGCCATTGATTGAGCAGGCTGTGGAAATGGATGGTGATGATGAACGGTTGATATTAAGCGATGAGTACTTCGATTTTTGCAAGCAATAGAGCCTGGAAGGCCTTGGAATTCTAGACACTGAGGAAAACTCATCGACGAAACCCTTAAAAATTATAGATAAAAGTCTGATAAGTATAAATAAAGAATGGAAAATTGAATCGTAGAGGAGAGAAGAGTAAATAGAGCGGTTGTATTTTGTTTACCGAGCGGTGATAGTGATGCAGGAGGAGTGAAGGGTGAGCGGTGAGCTTGAGCGAAGTTGAAGCAGACATGAGGAAGAGAGAGAGAGATTTTGTGTGAAAGAATCGACTATGGGCTTATAATTTAGGCGGGAGGAAAGAAAACATTCCAAGGACTTTTCATTATTTTTGAGGAAGGCCAGCAAGAACGACACACGACTTTCATGTTAATATTGAACCAAATAACCAATTGGCACGTGTGTATTTTGCAGAAATTGTTACAACCTAATTTGCAGTAAATTCTTGTTCAATTAGGAAAAAAAAAAAAGTAAAATGAATGTAAAATGCTTAAATATCATCAAATTTACATAATTAAGTTAGAATAATTAAATAATTAAACATTATAAAATATATAGATATATATGTGTGTTACTCCAAATTTAGCTGAGATCTAATTCTTTGCTTCAACCCTACGATTGCAAGATTGCTACTATCAGCACATACCAACAAAATTACTGCTAAAATCGTTGTTGCTACCTATTAGCACTGTTAGCACGTACTGACAAAATTGCTGAACTCATTACCATTGTTATTTGACATGAACTATTCATCTATAGTATTTTTCTCGTGAGATGAATAGTAAAAAAGTCAAATTTACCATTTGCTATTCATCTATGATTCTTGCTACTCAAATAGTGACTATTTCTACCTATAAAAGGCCTATTTCTCTTCATTTGTAATTAAAACTTAATTTTTAACTTTCATATTCTCCATTACTTCTCCAACTATTTACTATTATAATCTTCGTTTTTTGCTGCTGGAAATACTTATTTTACTACTATTTCTTGTAAGTGTTTATTTTGATAATAATATTTAGTGTTAAGGATTTACTTTACATTATTATTTATCTTATCTTAACTTATCTTTATCTTATCCATAGTCTTAAAGCTCAATTTGTGAACATACCTTTAGGCCCTTAAAACCTTAACTCCCAAGCTTCCCCCATTAAAAAAAAAAAAAAAAAATCATGATCTTGGACCATTAGATTGAAGTTTTGTGATGATTTTTTCTTCTCGATCCATCATGTGTAGTTGGAAAATTGCAAGTTATTGGTCTTTCTTTGAGTTTTGGCCATAGCTTCTCTAAGCTAGACCCCTTTCCCCCAAAATGCGTTGACAAATGATGTGAGGATAGAGGGGTATTGCCTGTTCAATGGGTTGGCAGCATGGGTGTGAAGCTTCGAAAGTTAGATTATAAATCCCCATTACAGTTGTCTTGCCTTCAAGCCACCAGCTTGCTTTTTTGTGTTTTAGTGTGGTGTCTTTAGTTCAATTAACCAATTCAGTTTCCTTTGTTGTTTTCCCACACGTGCGTACAATAGGTTGACCTTGCACAAGGCTTCTCTCCTTCGTCTTTTAGTGGGTTGTGTTTGGGCTTGAATGGTTGGACCTTCTTTTAATCAAACGGATCCAATGCTTTGGTATTTTAAGACATGTGCATTGGCTTCACAACCTCAATGGGCTCTCACTGAGAAAGTCCATGATACAAAACATCAATATGCCAGTTCATATTGGACTTTTGATTCAAGTGAAGAGTGAGCCTATTTAGGACTTTGGGACCATTTTGTGATTCGAGCTTTGAGCTTTTTTTTTTTAGTAAATTCGAGCTTTGAGTTCATTCTTCAAATTTAGGAAAAGTGGTAGGCTATGAGCTCAATTAATTATATAAAGAAAATAGAGATTTTATTTGCAATCTGTGAAGTAAAGAAATAATGTGGGCTATAAATTTATTATATAATGTAGAGACAATATAGGTCATGAGCCCATCCCATAAAGTGAAGAAGTTTATGAACCATGAGCCCAATTTAAAAAATGTGGATCCTCAATTCTAAAATCCAACCTATGTAATTGTATCAAATTTGGGTATGTTGGAACTTCAAAGAAATTTCAAGATCCATTATTTACTGCTTGAATAAAATAGGTAATGCTAATGTGGGTGTCCAATAAAATTGTGGGGAAAAGGGACCCTAAAGACACATTAATATAATCAAAGGAAAATGAACCTTTATCCAAATGGTGGACTAACTAATGCATGAGGTATCTTAAAAATGAACCATTATCCAAATAATGGACTAACTAATGCATGAGGTATCTTAAAAATGAACTTCAAAGAAATTTCAAGATCCATTATTTATTGCTTGAATAAAATAGGTAATGCTAATGTGGGTGTCCAATAAAATTGTGGGAAAAAGGGACCCTAGAGACACATTAATATAATCAAAGGAAAATGAACCTTTATCCAAATGGTGGACTAACTAATGCATGAGGTATCTTAAAAATGAACCTCTATCCAAATAATGGACTAATAATGCATTAGATGAACTTTTATCCTAACGATAGTCAAATTCATATAATAAATTAATATGTTGAAGTCTCCTTGTCTTCGTTTAGGAATCAAGGCAAAGAACCTTTGTCCAAATAAAGTAATAATAATAATTCGTACAAGTATGCTGAATTTTGTTTTTTGTTCTAATTAGTTTATAGAACCAAGGGAAATGAACATTCATGCATTATTGGAAGAATTCATCTTGTTAAAATTCTCTTGAATCCCCGTCCTTGCAAAGCAGAAAGTATACCATGTTTCGGTAAAACTCAGCATCTATTTTGGTATTTCCTATCCAATAAATGAGTGACACATGTTTCAAAAAATCACATCAAACTATTTTAATAAATTAATCACTATCTTCTATACTATTGAGAAGATAAATTAATGATTTATTGGAGTAATTTAATATAGTTTTTTGAAACAGATGTCACTCATTTATTGGATAGAAAATACCAAAACAGATAATAAGTTGATATTACCAAAACATGGTATATTTTCTCTTTGCAAAGCTATTGGATAGTTTTATGCTTCACCAATGCCTCTCGCAAGCTATTAAATAGTTTAGACATGAATCTATTGGATTGACAATTCAAATGGATATTATTAATTTGCATAAGAAATATTCTATATTGGAGAAGATTACTGACATCTTGAAAATAATAGTAATGTTTCTTTGGTGAAAAAATCGAAGCCGATTACTGACATCTTTTCCATCATCAACTTTTTGTCTATTTCGGTTGACTATTCTTTCAATTTTAGCAGTTGGACACGTGCTATCCTAGTATCATCAACAAAGAGCATGCAACTCTAAGATACAAGTACTAGTTTGCTATTCAAGTATTCATACTAGGACTGAGGATGCGATGTTAGTTTTACTTTGTTGCAGATTAATATCATACTACTAGTATAAAGGAAAAGGTTATCTTGAATTTGAGCATTATCAGCTCGTGCAAAAATTAATGTTTATTTTAGCATAAAAATTTATTTTTTCTAATATATATAAGGTGAGACATGTGAGCAAGAGGTGAGGAAAAAAAAATAAATACAAAACTACAATAACTATATATATTTATGTAGTTATTATCGAGAAAATGGTTTTTTGCACAATTTTACATTGACTGATGTAAAGGTTTTGAGAGTTAATTGGGTAAAATGTGAGTTTTTATTTTTTTTATTTTTTTATTTTACATAGACCAATGCAAATTCTTTTACAATGATATGATAATCTCTCATCTTATCATTACCAAATGGATACTATACGAGAGAGAAGAGTATATTCCTATAGCCTACGGGGAGCGTGGTGACCAAAAGTTTATATTTAACTATTCCTAGTACAATGTAAACTTATTAATAAAAGACCTTTTATCACTAAAAACCAAAAGCTTATATCCTTGTCACTCACACACGGATCTTTAAGTTAGATTCCTCTCAAGAAAAAATGACATACTAACGTACATGAAATACAAAATAAAACGAATTAAATATGATGGCCTGGCATTCTTTGTAATACTTAATGATTTATAATATAGCTAAAGTGATGCTGTCTATTTATTAAACATGAATTATTTATTTCAATTATTATAGGTTCCAGACAGAATCAACAAATGTACTTTTAAACGTGGCTACTAGTATATCATAATGAAGTGATGACTGAATCAACTGCATAGCCATTCACATCTCAGCCATCTTGCTCATATAAAACATTTACTAATGACAGCTAATTTTGCCAAATAATATAATTTTTAGGAAAAATTTAAAAAAAACATTACTGGCCAAACTTAATTAGTTATGTAGCACTCTTTTGGAACTCGAATTCCAAACATTATGTTTGATCAAATTGTTCATAACACATGGAACTCGAGTTTGGTAAACTCGAGTTTGACAAACTCAAGTTTAAAAAAAAAATGCTACATCACTAATTAAGTTTGGCTGGATGCATTTATAAAATTATGTCATTTGCAAAAAAGACCGCTAAAGACAAAGGTTGAGAGTAGAGACACAAATTTTATTACAATGTCCAGCTTATTGATAGACAAATACCTAGCTGTCTATCATTACATAAAAAATTCATCCAAAGAACATTATAATAAACTCACATTCCCACGAGGACAGCTTTCTTAGAGCTTTGTTTTCATCAACCTCTTCATTTTTCTTGCATAGGACTTTGCACCATATAAGCAAAGGCTAAATTGGATCTTCTTTCAACAGAAGAAACTCCCGGGGTCCATTTTTCGGATATCCGAATATGCGCTCAAACTAACGTTTGAGAAGCTTGCATGGATTCACCAGTCGCCAGTCACCACCACTATTTTCTCTTATATTTCGTCTAAGCTTTCTATTTATCTGAATCTGTGAACATTAACAAAATCTTCTGTCTTCTTTGTTTATCTTTTGCATAAAATATCCTCTATCTTTTTCCTTTCATGTTATTTTATTCTTGACTTGTTTTACAAGATTTAAATGAATTCATACCTGCTCAAATTGATAATTATCAGATATTTATAGCCTTATTGATTCTATGCTTCTTCTCAGTTAGTGCACATGTACCTAGCTAGTAGCTATAAATATGGAAGAATATATAGAGCCATAATGGCATTTCATGCAAGAGAAATTTAGAAGATAAATAAAAAGCGTGTAGTGCAGGACTAAATAATCAAGTGAACAAGTGAAACCACTGCACATAAATATTTGAAGTACGTACTAAGCAAAGTTCTCTTAAGCATTGTATCATATTAAGAACTTCAAGAAAAATCATGTCTGAAGAGTCTCAGAGGGTACTGGTGATCCAAGATGCATCAAGGGATGTTAGTTATAGCGCAATCAAATGGACCCTGCAAGGCTTATCACTTAAGCCTGGAGATGTGGTTACACTTCTCGGAGTTCTTCACCATGTTAATAACCCTAGTACGTTTTCTTTCATGAGAGGGAAGCTGTGTAAGCATTCCTGCTTCTGTTTTTTTCTTCTTGCTAATCATCATCATCAAGCACAATTAAAATGACATGAAAGTATATATTAAAAATCACAGCTATATATCACAAAGAACTGATGTTTCTAATATTTCTATACCCTTTTCTTCTCTCTCTCTCTCTCTCTCTCTCTCTTCAGTGGGATACAAGAACAAGATGGATATCAATTCAATGTTTGGAGCCAACAGGAGAATTGTTGAGGAAGAACTTGCCAGAAGGAATGAAGAGTACCATAATGATGAGGAGATCCAGAAAATTGCTAAGGTCAGATTAAAAAGTTGTAGTCAGGCTTCATATTTTTCTAGTCCCAACTCATGAAACCAGAGAGCTGTATTATATAGGTATCAGAATCTACCCATAAACTCGAAACAAGAATTTACTGATTAACCCTACCTTCCAAAGGAATATACGGCCATTTACATGCAGTACATGTACTGGCACACATTATTATAACAAACCAACAATATCCACGGACCACAGTATTCCAACACATACAAGAATAGAATAGAAGCAGTAAAATTAAGGAAATAATAGAAGTATGAATTACTTTGTAGCAGCCAACCATCATATCATGTTTCGTTAGTTTCATTTATGCACATGACACGATACTTTCTGAAATCTCAACATGCATTATAGGTTTATAACCTCGACCTGCAAGCTTCAATAGATTTAAGTGACAAATATTGTCAATGATCATCTTTTAGTGTTAATTGATAGATGGAGTGATCACCATCTGAAAGTTTAAATAGCGTTGAAAACACTATGAACGTTTAGACCCCCAAACAACAAATTACCAATTCAAACTTTATATCAAACAATGTATGTGCGAAAAATGATAACAAGCTTACAACAGAATTGATAAACAATCTAAACTAATTAAAATCACACCCACAACAGAAATTAAATAGTAAAGATTAAGGGAAGAGAGATGCAAACACAAAGACAACACAACGATGTGTTATCGAAGAGGAAACCGAAGCTCTGGGCGTAAAACTTCTCCGTCGCCCTCTAAGCAGTCCATAATCCACTAGAAAATGTAGTTGAGATACATGAACAGCAATAGACCTTCTAAGCCTAATCTACCCAAGTACCTAAGCTCTCCAAGCTTTTTGCTCCAACGAGGTTGCGCCAAACCTTTTTCTTCTCTAACTTACCACATTCCACTATAGCTCATAGCATCAACTAATAACTATTGGTCCCTTCCAAACTGTTTCTCTTAGCACTAAAAGAATCTTCTCACAGACGTGGGTATGGTGAGAAAATGACTTGATCAAGAACCTCTCAAAGATGTATCAATGGAGAGGAAGAGAGTAGATGAATTTGAAGAATCTCTTAGGTAAAGATTGTGGATGAATCAATCTTGTTTTTCTTTAGGGTTTCTCTCTCAAAATTCTCTTTGGAATCTCTCTACATTTCGTGGGTTTAAGGGGTATTTATACTAGGGTGAGATAGGAATGTAAAGAGTCAAGTTTTTCAAAACAAGGCTAGTTGGCAGCTTGGTCTTGCAACTTGGCTGAGTCGCGAGCTCAAGCCGCGAGCTAACAGCCTAGCTAGCCTGGGATGTTTGTCCTGTAGTGTAACAGCTGGCGTGACTCTTCAACTCCCTTGCATACTCCACACGTGTGTCAACTTTGGCAGCTTGCCAGTTGCGAGTAACCCACGAGTCCAACCGCGAGTCTCTGCATCCTTGCATAATCTTGAGCAATTCTTCACACACTCTCACTTATTGCCTTTACATAATTCCCACATAAATACAGAGTTACTAATTGCTAAAATACAAGCAAATTTGGCACGGAATAAAGCCAACAAGATGGTTGATTAAATTCAACCTTACACCATCCTCACGGGACTACTCTGTCCATAATGGGACCTACAATAATTACGGAATATAAAAACTTCAAGCACCCAAAACATATAGTTAAAAAGTAACAACAACACAATTATGTTTTGAGTTTCCTAAAATATATCACAACTCTACATCTTTTTTGATTTTGAGCAAGATTGTCTATTGGTTTTTTTTTTTTTTTTTTTTTAACAAGTAAGGTTGTCTATTGGTTTCTTTAGAATCTTATATTCTTCCTTCAAAATCTTGTGCAATGGTTTCTGTTTCTATATATTAACAGATAATCAAGTTTGAAATTCAAAATTAACATCTATGCATGCTTTATTTCAACTAAGCAGGTTCCTGAAAGCCTAAGAACTATGTTGGATCATCCTCAAGGCTGGTCCAGTGCATCAAATAATTAACTTTCCACTGAAACCAAGTACCTTTAGTAGTCGTAGTAAATCAAATTATTTGAGCTTTTTATGAGCACATGGTAAAGATTGCCAAAAAGGATTCCATAAACTACACAGGCCAAAGAATTAAATTAAGTTGCCTCATCTGGATTGCAAATGAGACATATATGAATGAATAACCATGTTCCTGCAGGATATGAGTGATAAACTTCTAATATATTATTAACAGTTTAATAAAGTACTGCCCACATGATTCTTTTTTTTTTTTTTTTTTTTTTTGGAGAAGCAAAAAATGGGGGTTTTTATGGTTATATTACACTCCTGGGCAGGGAGTCAATGGCCTCGATCAGGGAGTCCGTAGTCGGTACCCGTTCTATACCCTCTGTGTGAGAGTCACCTCACATTTTATGAGTACACCTCACCACTAAGTTTACCCACCAACGAAAGCCTGCGGGCAGTGAGACTCAAATTTAGGTGTGTTGCACGAAGCGTCCGAACCTTACCCACTCAGCCAAGCCCTCGTTGGCTACTGCCCACATGATTCTTAGTATAGCAACTTATAGGAAAAGTTTGTTACTTGATCCCCTATCTATATATTACTAAAAATTGAAGCGTAGCATTTAATGTTGCTACGTTCACATTAAGCCACGTCAACCGCCATATCATTCTCATCCTATTTTCTGAATTTTTAATTCAATTTTAAAATAGTTTTTACCAACTAATAAAATACTAATAAAACTAAAATTATATTCAGCCCTATCTCTACTTTAAAGTCCACTTCTTATATATTTAAATCCACTATAAAGCCCAAGCCCATACCCAAAGCCTTTTCAACTAACTTCCTTTGTCAAACCTGATTGCTTTTCACGGTTACAACTTATGCTATTCCCTTACCTTCTGTTGCAACTTATGCTTTAAGTTTTCACGGGTACAACTTATTCATCATTTCAGGTTTAGTTTCTTCCCCTGCCCACCTTTTGATTCTCACGATTTCAGCTTCTATTCTACTGTTTCACTCACGATTTCATCTTCTGTTCTACAGTTTCAGCTTCTATTTTGGATTCTAATGGCAACCTCTCTGTCTTCCTTCCTCTCCGCACATCTATATAAATACTGATGTAAGCTGGGTGGTTCAGTTGAGGTATCCCTACATCCCAATTTCTTGCTCTACTATTTTGCTTAATGGTTTCTTTTTTCCTTTCTACGTTTGTTTCTGCCTATTTCATCTATGGTGTGGATGGTTTCATTTTTGCTAGGGTGTTGAATTTGTTACTGCTGGGTTACTTTCTAATACGTTACATGTCTAGGTATCCATACATCCCAATTTCTTGCTTTATTATTTTGCTTGATGGTTTCTTTTTGTAAAAATATATATTCTTTAATTTCTTTTATTTTCTCCCCTGCCCTTGAGTCCTTCTTTAGAAAACTGCCCACTTCTCTCTCTTTACATCTTCCTATATCTTTTAAATTTTGCTTTTGTTAGATGCACGCCAATTGTTTGATAAAATAGCTGAGTGTTTCAATTGTTTATTTATTGTATATTCAAAACTCAACAGATTTAGTATGATTATATGTTGCAGTTTTATTTTAAGATGGGTTGGTAGATTGTTTCCTAATTCTTAAGCATCTTCTTGCGAAAGTATATATTCTCTGTTGTCCCACCACCCAAATTGGATTATGCAACTAAACTAATAAATTTAATATCCATTGATATTTCAAAACCAGTGGTAGCTAGACTTGATATTTAGATGTACCCCATGATGTGGCTTGGTGACAAATGGGCATAGGTACAACTAACAATACAATACAATACAATTTGATGAACAAGTACTTCACCATTACTAGATGCAAAACAAATCAAGAGTTTGAATCAACTGTAAAATTTGAAATATCTCTGTTGGAACTATATGATTCTGGGTGTTGGTATTTTTTTTTTTTTATTTTTTTTTTTAACATGTTGCAATACCATTGGTCTAATATTCAGATTTTGAGATAACGTTAGATAAGATTGTAATATGTTCAGAGATTAGATATTTTCTATTGAAAAATATGACTGGTGCAAAATATCACATAATTTTTATCTATGTTTTGCAGCCAAAATGCTTAATAAAAGGTATTTATATTTTCATTAAATTAAATTGAGCAGTTTTATGCTCCAATGCAAAAAAATAAATACTATAAATTCAATTTGGGGTTTTCCTCATTAAATGTTAAAAATGGTTTTGTATTTTCTTAATATAATGAAAGATGCATAATGAGCATATGTGCATATAAAATAAATTTAAATGTAAATGTAAATATACCTTAGAGGGTATCAATATTTTAGTAATGATCTACATGTCAAATTAAGTTGCACTTTTTTGTAAATCATCTACAACATTGGTGGTTCACTTTAGGGTTAGCAATCAAAATTCATGAGTAACCTTGCACACCTTTTTATGGACTAAATGTTTTTTGAAATGTCTTTAAAGGAATTTCAAATCCAGGTTTAGGACCATGAATGATGGAAATATTTGGCATTGGGAGAGAAAACGACACAATGCACATTTGAAGGTTTTTCTTTTTAATCCCTTACAAAATTGGACTATTAACTCCATATGCATGTTTTTTTTTTCAAAGCAAATTTACATCATTGTAGTTCCCTCTCTTGGTGTATTTTACCCCACAACATTTATGAGGCCTGAGGTTCCCAAAATGATTTGGTAGGTGAAGGAGATTCCCTTTTGATGTAGCTTTAATGAACCAAACACACATCTAAGATTTGGTGGTAAAGTTGCTCTCTCCACTATGTCTACTCCTCTATTTCTTAGGTCGGTTTTTACTTAAAAACATTGGTTTTTGTAGCACAGATTGTCATCACCTCTGATTTTGAAGTTGGCCCCCTGTTTGATTGTCCCTTTTAACAGTCATAAATCATATATATTTTTACAAAAAATCTGTATATTTTTTTAGGAAGAAATGATGACTAACTAGATTCGACAAAGTTCCAAATGATTGATATTCTAAATTTCCAATAATGATTCTCATTGTCTTATATGTGATTTATCTAAGTTTGGTCTTCTTCATTCAATGCTAACATGCATATTTTAAGGACAACATAATTTCTAGAAAGTGTCTTATGCATTGAGGTATCAATCTACTGTTTATTTCTTTGAAATTACCTTTTCAATTCCCTAATGAACCCCATCCAGAGAAGTTCCAATCTTCAAAGAAATGTGCCACATTGGGTTGGTATATCTTTTGTGACAAACTCTACTGAGAGCTTGAAATCAAAGCATATATAGGGGTTAGTTACTGTGGAGATATAATTACTTTATAGAAGAACCTACTTGGGTTTCAACACTCTATTTCAGTGTCGTAGTTATGAGGTTACTTGGGATTCTAAGATATTTTGGCCATAATTTTCTTAAACTGGGGTTGCAATTGCTTAACATATTTTATGCTTTACTTGCACAGGGTAAAGTTTTAATATCATTTATCTTCAATTAATGAGGAATTCTTTGTAAGCATGACTGCATGAGTCATTAACTCACGTTGACTACAACCATGCCCTTTATAGACACTGCTCATCGCTCTTATCCGTTGAATAGTTTGGTGAACTGTTTGGATCGTAGCAATATGGGTGGTTAGTCGGTATATCATGTGCAGTCTAGCTCCCTGTCCAGAAATTTTTGTGCTCTCATAATAAACTAAATGCTATTGTTATTTGAGAGAGGTAGATTGTCTAATGTATGCTTATTGAGAAAAAATTTCTTTTTAACTATTAGTTAGGAATGAATAGCTTTTAGCTTTACCATTTGAGTTCTTAAAATAGAAATAGTATTTTTCACTATAGCAAATAAAAAAAATTTCCGCACATTGCGCAGGTCTGCGACTAGTTAATCTAAAGGTTGGTTGAATTATTTTTGCACATGAAATTTCAGATTGAATTCAATATAAAGGTGCATGCTGGACCTTGTCCAAGGACAGTCGCTCTAAACGCTGCCAAAAAGTTGAGGGCCACATGGGTGATACTCGACAGGTTAGTCATATCAAAACTGTTGATCTTAATCTGATGATTACCCAACCCTGTGTAAGTGATGAAATTGAACTTTAAAATCAACTTCTAACTTCATTCAAATATTGTAAGAAAGTTATTTCACGGAATTCCAAAAGAATTTTTACATGTATTAATTACGTAGACAGTAAAGTGCTTAGCCCTTTGAGAGAGAGAGAGAGAGATTATGGATGCTTATACACAATGTATTTTCAAGGAAAAAGCAGCTTATGTAAGAGAGGCATGCCATGACTATAAAGTTTTCTAGTTCACACTTCATACTCAGATTTTTAAAGCATGTTAGATGAAAACAAAGTATTTTCATGTAAAGAGTCATGCCATTAATAGATCTTCAAGTTCACACTTTATACTGCCAGATTTCTAAAACACATTATTTGAATTTTTTATTAAAAAAAAAAAAGATCTGTAATTTTAGTTTTAAATAAAATAAAATTATAAAGGCAATAAACTAATTTGTTCATGAACTCCGCTTTGCTTTGTATAATTCCTGGCATAGGCAAATAAAGCAAGACAAGAAGTACTTCTTGGAGGAGCTTTCATGTGGTATATCAAAAATGAAACGCAACAACAAGATTGTGCTGTTGAGAGGGCCAAAAGCTATAGGATACAGCAAACTGGCCGCAGAAAGCACTGTGGACCAAGTAACATATGGAGAAATGTTACCAGGGAGCCCAGGTGAAGAACAAACTCTTAGTAGTAAGTAGATTTAACAAAATATAACCTGAACCCTGTACATAAAAAATGGGTCAGTGATAGACTGGTAAGAAGTTTTTGACCCCTATGAAACACGTCTTTATGTCATCCTAAATCTGAGCCAAGTATTAAATGTTCCAGGTTAAAGAATTTTGAACCCAGACATGAAGAAACCTAAAAACAATTGGGTACGACTCCGTAGAAATAAAAGTTTTGTGCATTAGGTACAACCTGAAGATACCTAAAAATGTTATATAGAAGACCAAGCAATCAGCCCAAACCTGCATAAAAACAGGTTTGGCTAGGGAGTTTCCTGACTTGGAATTAATGAGATCAACCTGAGACAGACCTTATTAAATGGTTTGGGGGTTTGGGGAGAGGGTGTTCTAGTTGAAATTGAAAGTCACCTGTTTTGACCCACTGGTTTGACAGATCTAAGAGTAAGTTCAACCCGGACAGTAACAATATCCTACTTCATTATAAGATACTTGGAGATCTTGGAAATCGTTTCGGGGGTCATTTTTATGAAACTGGAGTAGGTTTGGTTCCATGATACACTAGCTAATGTCAAACAAAAAAATCATATTTTTGGAAGACCTTTCACCAATCAATTTATGAACACTCTTTAAGGGTGTGAACCTATGGCCGCTTTTAAAGAGTACAAAATATGAACAGTATCATTTTAATAAGGATCCACTGTAAAGTAATTACTCCTTTAATTGCTTGATACCTGATGACATACTGTAGCACAGTTGGATCGTGGCAAGTAAGTTTTCACCGTACAATCAATATCGACATATGCACTAACACATGATCAAAATGCAGACACAATGAACCCAATTCTTGGTGTCTAATTTGTATAATACATAGTTTCTTAGAATGATAACAATTTTTCCATGTCTAAAAATTGCAACAAGAATTTAAGCATGACTCCACATTATCACGGAATGTCCAGGTGATCACATGATCAGCTTAGACAAAGGACAATATTGTGACGATTGTCAGTCAACCCCCCAGTCATTTGACTTCTACTTTACTTTCTAAATTGTCACCAAGTGAACAGCTGATGTCCACTATGGTTTCAAGTTCAATTCAGGGAGATACTGAAGCCTCTAGTTCTAGTTTTATTGACAAATAAATGTTCTCCTTTGCCTATTCAAGAGGAAGAAAATGCTACAATTTCCGAACAAGAAGCAACAGGAGAGCGATCCCCATTTTTCATTGCTGATAATCAAGAGAGTAGTCCAAAAGAAGCATTTCATGCAGGGATCCCAGATGAACAACAAAGCAACAAAAGTGATTGGACGGAAGGATATGAGATGGAGGAGGAATTTGATAATCACATGTGTTCTATCTGCAAAGACAGGCGACCAAAAATTGGAAGGCTGAGAGACTTCACTTATGCAGAGCTCCAAGCAGCTACAAAAGGATTTTCCCAAAAGAACTACATATCAGAAGGTGGATTTGGTTCTGTGTACAGAGGAGAACTGCAAGGGTTGAAGATTGCTGTTAAGCAACATAAAAATGCAAGCTTGCAAGGAGAGAAGGAATTCAAGTCGGAAGTTCATGTACCCAGCAAAGCCAGACATAAGAATCTGGTCAGGCTGTTTGGGTCATGTTCAGAAGGAAACCACAGGCTGCTTGTTTACGAATATGTCTGCTATGGTTCCCTGGATCAACATCTCTCAAGTAAGAATGAAATAAAATCAAAAGAGCCCTTATATAGATATCCTCTGCAATAATTGCTATGTATGCTTTTTATGATACAATGCAAAATAGGAAAATCTAATCCAACAGGAATGTTTGCTGAAATGCTGCAGGACACAACCAAGGACCCCCCAGTTGGAAAAAGAAGGTTGAGAATAGCTAGAGGAGCTGCCAAAGGTTTACAATATCTGCATGAAAACAAGATCATTCACAGAGATATGAGGCCAAACAACATCCTCATAACCCATGATCATGAAGCACTGGTAATTAGCCAAATACATATAGCTTTTAAATCAGTTATTGATATCCAATCTGCCCAACGACCTATAAAGCATTTACATTGGTAAAACCAGCAAATGATTCAGCCTGGCCTTTATGCTGCATGTGACACATAAGAAAGACACCTGTTTGAACTTATGATATCTAGATTTGTCCCTTACATATTTTTAAAACAATCAATAATAAGATATATTATCATTAGTGCAAAATTCACCAGCTAGAGCAAAGTACCCAGCCAAGTGATACCACGTTGAATGATCTTTGGATGGGTTTGCTTACCTACATAAGTCCAAGATTGTATATGTTTGGTACTTCTTACTCCTGTCCATTGAAGGCACTGGATTTGAGAAAAAATAGTTGGACCAAGAAACATGTTAGATTAAAATATTAAATTCACCATTTCCTAATGATTTAAGTTTTTGGTACAATTAGTAATTTATCATGGTATCAAAGAAAGAGGTCCCAACGTGAAGGGGAGTATTAGATTAAATGACTTTAAATTCACAATTTCCTAACAACTTGAGATTTTGGGACAATTAGTAATTTATCAATACACATCAATATATGATTTTTTTTTTAACCGAATGCGCAGCGAAAACATACTACTACATCAACCTTCATCTAACATGTCAAATGTTTTTGTTAGCTAGGAGATTTTGGTCTTGCAAAAACCCAACGTGAAGACTCAGAAAAGTCCACAGAGACAACAGTTGTTGGAACCCTGGGATACTTGAACCCAGAATATGCAGAATCTGGGAAAGTGTCAACCAAGACAGACGTGTATGCTTTTGGGGTGGTTCTATTACAGCTAATAACTGGGAGGAGTACTACAGACAAGAAACTTGAAGGGCAAAGCCTTGTGGGATGGGTAACGAGCTTAAAACTTTAAATTTCTTATTCATATAAATATATGTCTGATACTTAATCTTAGAGCAATGCCAATAGATCCATTATTTATGATAAATTATTTTAGCAGTGCATTATGGTGAAAATTAGCAGTTGAGAATGGGAGAATTATCAAGCACATATATTTTATGAAAATCTCAATTCCTTAAATACTGACCAATTTATGTTTCCTATGTTCTGCTTGATTTTCAAAGAAAGCAGATATTTATTATTTTTGATGGGGGAGAATCTAAAGAAGAATAGAAATGAGCAAGAAGAATCAATAATAACACAAGTTGATCCTTATTATAAAATTTACAGAAAAAATTGCTTTAGACTAACAGTACCAGTTGCTTACCAACCTTGAATGATATGTTGAGGGGGAAAAAAATAAGGGACATAGGGTTTGATGTCACATTTCTGCATTATCTTCACAGGTTTCCTTATATACAGGCAAGACCACTACTAAAAGAGAACTACCCCCTCTTAGTCGACCCCAAAATAATGGACTCACACGATTTCTACCAACTGATTTGGATGGTTCTAGTGGCACAAAAATGTCTCACCAAGGATCCTAAAAAGAGATTAACGATGGATAGGGTAAGTCTGCATGAATCAAGTCTTTCTACAAAAGAAATGTTTTTTTGTATAAAAACTATGGCGTTAAGAATACACATGCTTGTCACATTCTTACATAAATCACCTAAGTTTTGCCTTTGCCAATGCGGGCATTGCATCTCCATATTTAAAGAATTCGATGGAAGTTATTTAGGAATTTGCAGATTTTGTAATCAATTATGTGTGTATGTATGTATATAGGTATGTAGGCATGTATATGGCTGGAAGTTGAGGCTAGTGGAAGTGCATCCACACGAACAGTAAACTAAAAATATCCACACAAGACCCAAAGTTTAAAGTGTTTTGATAAACTCTATGCTTACATCCATGGATAATGCCAACCAAAATCCACCATCAACAATATGGATTAATACAAACATAACCTCACAAATCTCACAAACACAAACTACCCCAAATCCGATTGCCCCCAATACCAAATCACATTCCTGATATTCTCACAAGCCCAAAACCCTAATACTCCCAATGATGCATTCTCACTCAAACAATAGACAAACTCTCAACTCACACACAATGCTCCCTCTCTCAAACAATAGATAAACTCTCAACTCACACACATGGGTGTCTTTCAACCCCTAAAGAATTACCAAACTATTATTTGAAGAAAACCAATCTATGTTCTTCTAAAAGTATTCTCCTATCCTCACCAAAGCCTTGAAACCCATAATACTAATTCTTATATAAGCGCAATTACATCAGTCTGTGCAAAGTTGTGCAAAATGAAAAAACTAACTGATTTTACATATTTTGAGCAAAAAACCACCCACATCAATGGGTGCAAAATTGTGCATAAATGCACAATTGCTACAGTAACCGTGCATATATGGACGGTTACTATAGCATGTGCATTTAATATTTTAATAATTTCTGGTTCGCTCCTTTTTTTTTTCTCTCTCTACTCCATCTGCAAAACTAACTCTCCCTCTCATGTTCTTTCTTCCTCTGATACACATACTCCCACAGACACAAAATCAAAAATCAACTACAAAAATAAAAAATCAACCACAAAATCAACAAAAAAAAAATCAACCACTAGAACAAAATCGTTGGATCAGTGATCAGATTATGGATTGGAGAGGCGATTTGGATCGGTGATGTGGATCGGTGTTGATGGAGATTAGTGATGGGTTGACGGAGATCGGTTTTGATGGAGATCAGTGATAGGTTGACAGAGATCGGTGTTGATGCAGATCAATGTTGATGGAGATCGGTGTTGATGGAGTGCTTGTAATGGGTTGACGAAGAAAAGGAAAGAAAAAGATTCTCCAAAAAAAAAAAAAAAAGAAGAAGAAGGAGAAGGAGAAGAAAGAGAGGTGGAGATAGAGATAAGAATGGTGTGAAGAAGAAGGGGGTGTATTCAGAGGAAAAAGAAGGGTTAAGTGGGGGTAGGTGGGAAATAATATAAAAAGTGAGGGAAAATATTATTTTAATAAAAAAGTGTGTATAATAAATAAACTGATATGGATGTTTTGTAAAAGTAATAGTGTAAAATAGAAAAAGTAGATTTTTGTGTAAAATAAATAGAATCTTTTACACAGACTAATGTAATTGCTCTAAGACTCATAACTCCTTTTTCTTGGAAATAAGGAATACCAAATCACTTCTTTAACAAATAATATATTTCCTTTCCATACCAAGAATACTCAAATAGGTAACAGGATTAGAATAAGAGTTTGAGGAAATTTCTATGTGTGTATGTGTCATTTTAAATTATGTAGAATAGCATGTCAAGGTTACCACCATTTACTTTAAGTAGAATAGCGTATGCCAAACTTTAACTGATTAATTTGAAGCAGTGATTTAAACTTTCTATAATGAATCAAACGAAATGGTTGCATTAATTTAATTATCACATTAGAGATTTTTGTAGGGATTTAATATGGCCAATATTATCAGTTATCACTAGGTCTTTTTACATTACAGATTCATATGAGAGATCAAGAGTGACTTGGCAAATCCATCTATCTTCACTTCTTCCGAGCATCCGTAGTAGATGTTCTAAAAATTATGCCATTTTACCACACCAAAAGCCTACTTTATTATTTTACCACATCATTTTACAATATCTCATTTATCAGATATTTTATAATTCAATTATATACATTAAAATAATATTTACTACGCATTAATTAAAATAATATTTATTATAACTCATCAACACAATCAACACATTAAAAATTTTACCACATGCATTCCGTACCGTGGCAAATTTGCCACGGTACTATTCAATGTTGCAAAAAAAATACAATATCCCACATTTGCTAAATGGCCTCAAATTGGGTTTGGTGTGGGATATGTGCCAAATATTTAGCATTTGGCACATATCCCACGTCTTCTGTGGGTGCTCTAGTGAATATTATCCCCTTCTAAAGATGTTGGGCTCCATGGCTGAAGCACCTAAATATTTATCTCTTCTACATTATCTTTGATATTTGTTCTAAGTACAAACTATTATTGATCACAGTAGTCATTTCTCATATCATTCAAATAAATCTAATGTCCACAGTTGTTGTACAATTCATTATAGGTGGTTGAATCTTTAGATTACATCATCGAAAAAAACCCAACTTGTGGTATAAAAATCTACTCCCCAGTAGATTCAGATTCAGCCTCTAGCATGCCAGGCTCTTGTGAATCAGAAGTTACCACGCCAGATATCTCCGAATCACAATGTGAAGATGGAAGCTTTAGTATAGGCCCTACGACGTCAATAAGTAGCACGAGTCAGATGAGTATAACACGTCCATCTTCACCTCCACCACAAACCAGTTCTTCAAGTAGTTCAAGCATGCCAACTTTGCCTGAACAGTCTACTTTGGGAGGTCAAAAAAGAAGAGAAAATCAGAGTGAAGTATCACAAAATAAAAGTGGGTTACGATATGATGAGATGCTCATGTATATATGATGATCCAGACATTCAGCTTCTGTGGCAGCAAATGGCAGTTAATAACTTAAACATTTCACAATTTCCAGATTTTTTTTTTCTCAGACTCTATAGTTGTACTAGCTAAAAATTAGTTTTGATAGTCTTATCTCATCTGTTAAGCATAAATTAAAAATAATAATAATAATAATATTAATTAATTAATTAATTAATTTTTTTTTTAAAAAAAAGCAGAAGGCTTGGAATGAGGAAGAAGGCGGGAAATTTTGATTAGACAGGAGAGGATCTATTCATAGCACTACTTAGTTTTGAATTTCAACATATGTAATGGTTTATCACATTTGAGGAGAACTCTGTACCATCAACTTAAACATGAGAAACAAATCATCCTCATAAATGAAAGTGTAACAGAAATTGAATACAAAGATGACCAAAGTAGCCTCTATAATTCAGGCAACAGATTGGTCACTCTTGTGGGGAGTTTTTCACCTTAACAGGATATGCAGTAGAATAGATAAAACTTGGGTATAGTTTCTTAAGTGCATTACGATAGGTTCCACAACTAAATTCAAACTCTTTTTGGTGCATTGACCAATGTTTTCTTTTCCAAGAACGGTTAAATTCAACATAACCATGTGTTTGAATTTGATTTGGGAAGCCTATATATTACATCTAAGGAACTATACTTAAGTTCTATCCTTAAATTATTGTGTCAAGGAGACACACTTATCCAAACTAGCACAAATAAGTAACACAATTCACTTTACCAAACTGACCCAGTTGCTTTTATTTTATAAGACACTGTTTTACAAAATACTAATTTATAATTTTCTGTTTTTGGATTAAATCACTCCAACCAAAATGACCCAATACGAGTATATGCCAAAGGAAAGGAAAAATGATAATACAAACAACCAACAAAACTAAGAGTAAGAAGAAAGACAATGACTTACAGGTAATCAATATATATTAATAATAAAAAAATGATTCGCATTTAGAGTATTGGAATCCATTTTCCAAATTCCATCAACCTTCCTTCCAAGTCACTGAGCTCCTCACCACATTTCAAGTACTCTTACAATCAGAGTCACCTTGGAAGAGAGAGGGGGGACTGAGAGAGACCAAAGACACAGTCTTTGGGGAGCATTGGGGGCCAAAATGGCCTTTTACTATTAATTTTCGAAATATTTGGCAAAAAAACACTGTTTTGGAAATAAACAGGGAACTACCACTTTTTCAAGTACTCGAGTTTAGTGAACTCAAGTACCCTATTTTCTAATTCCACCGTGGCATGCTGACATGGCAATTGGATTTAAAAATTCCGTTTGGTACTCGAGCTTTGTGGTTTCAAGTATTGTTTAAAAAAGTACCCAAGTCCGGTTAGCTTGAGTATGGCTGTACTACATTACTAATAACACAAGATTCAATTTTATTTGTTACTCTCACTTTTACTTCTCACTCTCACTTACCAGAAGACACTCTCACACTCCTTCACACACATACAAAGCCCAAACCCTCACACCATCAGCGGCAGAAAACTCGTTGGCGGCAAAAGACTCTCGTCGGCGACCGAACTCAACTCTCTCACTGTGAACACACTCTCACTCTTACTCTCCTTCACACCCAAACATAAAAACCCCAAACCCTCCATCGGCGGCCCAAACCCTCACTCCATCGGTGGCAGAAGAATCTCGTCGGCGACCTCTCACTCAGCTCTCTCACTGTCTCGCACTAAGGTTAGTTTTTTAGTTTTGGGGTTACGTCTTTCATTTGAAATTTTAATGGATTCAAAATTAGAAATATTGGAAAAAAAAAAAAAAAAAAAAACACAGATTTCGGATAGAATAGAATGATAGATAATACATATGACCAACTCTGAGTACTTTGTTGAGGATCCATAATTGACCCCAATCAATTTGAGACTAGGACTTAGTTATTGGTATTGTAGTATTTCACCCTCCATTTTATGCTTATGGTGAAGAAATGCTATTTAGTCTAAATTTCCTTAGTGATGAATTATTATTACTCATGTAAAGAAATCCATGATTTTCGAAATGGGGTCTCATATGTAGGGTTTAAGAGAAGTTAAAAAAAGAAAAAGAAAAAAAATGGCATACATACCTCATAGTTATGATTGTTATTGCTAGTTATTTTCAAATAAGTCTTCACTAGATAAGTGTTTCTATGGGTATTTATATTTATTTTTCAACAACTATAATATTAAATAAATAAATAAATAAATAATTATGATAATAAAAACCTTAAGTGGACCACATTAAACATATCTCCCTAGTCCTACTTAGAACCATTAAAAAAAAAAAAAAAATAGGACCTACTTAGAAAGAGTGAAAGACAGAGCCAATGCATGATAAATGTGTCAAAACAAATATTGAAGATTATAAATTGTAATGGATATGACTCAAAATTAATGTGTCAAAACAAATATTGAAGATTATAGATTGTAATGGATATGACTCTAAATTGTGGTTGTCATGTTTATATTATACCTCAAGGTTGGTGACAATGACTAGGTTGAAACAACAGAGTCTTCCTTTTTGAAGCTAGATACATAACAACCGCTAGTGAGTATAGACACATAAAAAGGTACTAGAAATCTTGAAATTGTGGTGGATGGGGACATTTTTGAAAGATATCATGAGCATAAGGTTCTTTGGTACACATTAATACTTGAAATGATAAAGAAGATAATTTGAGTTCAGTGGATGTCTATTTAGCTTGTATCCTAAGAATAAGCAGTTGTTGACAAAGCCAATTTCTTTCTTAGCCTTTAAAAAGAAAAAAATTGAGAGTAATTTTGTTGGGCAACCCATGTGGTTGGTAATTGCTACTTTATATAGACCCTTATAAGTTTTACACTAAAGGACCATAAAAAAAATGGTAATACAAAAAGTTTTCATACCTAGATTGGGGGCTAATAGATAGGCCAGCCAAGGAAAAAAGAAGAAGAATAAAGAATAAAGAATAAAGGTAACCTATTTATGCTTTAATTTTTTTATATGGCTCATATTAAAACTTGTCACTCATTCAATAACACCACTGATTTTTGTGTTACTTTGTGTTCCTCTATGGTTTTGGCCAAATTTAATATGCAAGCTTGATTTTAAGCTCTACACTGTGCACACGCCTACCAAATTCAATTTAATTAACTTTTGTGGGCCACTTAAGAGTTTAAATTCATGATTGAGGCACACATGTAAAGTTTTGTCCCACTGCCATAGTACATTTGCCAGGAATTTAAATAATGATCAATCTTGGGACATGATACTCAATAAACAAGGTTTTCTTTCTTTCTTTCTTTGTTTTGATTGAATTATTGTATAGACAAATTTGAATGAAAATTTCCATTATCTAGGTCATAACTAAGGCTGATACTGAATTGATAAATGTGAGAGCTGTGGTAAGTATTGGTGGGTGAGGGAAGACAGGTAGTTGTAATTGTAGTTTAGAGTTGTTACAAAGAATCCAATTGAGGCAAAGTCTGATTGTAGAAATTTAAAAAAAAAAAAAAATTCATAATATTCTTGGTGACTAGGTTTATGATCTCATTTAAATCTTAAACCATAAGTTTCCCTTAAAAAAATAGTCATGATAGGAATGTACTACATTGAGATTTTAGGTGTGAGGGCTCAATCCACATTCTTAACCATAAGTTTTTGAAGTATTTATATTTAATCAATAATCATGATTGATTGATTGTAGTCATACTTTTAATACCACCTAATGACTCTATTCTATAATTGTACTCTTTAAGATAAGTGGTTCATAGGGCTATTAAGTTGCAAAAGAATCTGAGAGACTGATTTTATAATATTGAACCTTAGTCACAACTTTGGTCTGTTGGAATATTATTTTCAAACAAAGACAAGAAAGTTTTGCTTACTACCGACGACATAAAATATGCAACTTCAAAATTAGTGGAGCTAGTCTTATCTTCCATAACAAAATGAATTTTCCTGATGTGTCATGCTCCTTAAAAAGAGAATTAGAATGTTTATGCTTTGTATTGACCTAATGGGCCATTAATCACCTATAATTTATGCCAGATATGGACCCACATAGAGCGGGACCCTCTATACAGGATGTCTTGACGAGGCAGGATGTGCATCGTTCAAGTTTGCTTTGGGATGCTCCTTTGGCAGGCGAGGTATGCACTTGTCCAAAATCGTAGTCAATATATGTAGTAGAAAGATTTTTGGCATTTAAGTTTGAAGCGTAATTATTACGTGCTTAGTGAATGCTATTATTAATACTAAGCTACTCTGTTTGCAGGAAGTGCCTGGTGTACTGACTTGTCGTCACCAAGAGAAAGGTTTGCTTGAAGGTCTGTTTGAAGGTGGGTTAGACCCACGTACCGCCGCTTATATCACAGAAGTGGGATTAGATAGGCTACTTCAGGTCCCAAATATAGACATTGACCATAGCTTGATCACGGTGTTGGTGGAGAGATGGCGGCTAGAGACGCACTCATTCCACTTGCCCTACAGTAAGATGACCATCACGTTGCAAGACATGGAGGTTATAATGGGGGTACCTATAGATGGCTTGCCGGTGGTGGGATATACACGTATGGATGATTGGAGTGACCTCTGTTCCAACTTGCTAGGGCATAGGCCGCCGAGAGGTATTCGTGGAGCTAAGAACACTGGAGTGATGGAAGGGTCGATGGTAAAAGCCAAATGGCTTGAGGATCGGTTTAGGAACCCTCTCCCGGCTAATGCCAGTGAAGAGCTTATGCAGCAGTATGCTTGGTTTTACATACTGGAGATGTTGGCTAGTATATTGTTTATGGACAAGTCTGGCAAATGGCACTCAGTTATGTATTTGCAATTTTTCAATCCAATTAGCAATGGAAAGAAATATAGTTGGGGTAGTGCAGCACTAAGTTGGCTATATAGACACCTCTGTAAGGCATCAGAGAAGAAAGCCAAACAGATTGGCGGTGCCATGCTATTGGTGCAGTTGTTTTCTTCAACTATAATTATTTAACCTGTATTCATTTTTAACATAATCATCATAATTCACATACAAGGTATGGGATGCCAAACAAAAGGCTGTTGCAGCTATATACAGGGATTTTAAGGAGTCTTATGCAGAGTTGCTGCGTTTTTTGGCAGGACTTACTGATGCAAGTCCGGGTACATAGTATAAGTTAATAGTGGACGATAATTATGAAAGGGGAACATGTACATTCAAGTCCGTATTTTAGGCGTTTCGACCATGTATTGTTGGGTTCAAGAAGTGTAGGCCTGTGATTAGCATTGCTGCAACCCACCTCTATGGAAAATATAAAGGAAAATTGATGATTGCAATGGCGACAGATGCTAATAATAAGATTTATCCACTAGCCTTCGCTGTTGTCGAGAGCGAGAGCACAGAGACTTGGGGTTGGTTTTTGGCTTGTATAAGAACGTATGTTACCGACCGAAGACACATGTGTGTCATATCTGACAGACACCCTGGGATACAAGCTATCTTCAGAGACACTAATCGAGATGTCTCCTTGCTGCCTTCGTCATCTATGCAATAACGTCAACACTAGATGAAAAAATGAGACTTTAAAGGATCTAGTATGGAGGGCAGCAAGTGCTACCCAGGAGCGAAAGTTCAATGCCACTTTCGATTCAATTGAGAATGTCAACCGGGATACGCACCGATATCTGAAGGATGTGCCCAAAGAGAAATGGACTCTAACTTTTGACAACGGTTACTATTATGGGGCGATGACTACAAACGTGTCCGAGTGCTTCAATGGTGTTCTAAAGGGTGCTCGTAGCCTACTTATTACGGTAATGGTGAAATACACATGGTTCAAACTAAATGCTTACTTTGATAATCGTCGCAATAAGAGCATAGCGCAGTTGAAATCGGGTCAAAGATGGACTAAATATGCCTTGGATATCTTCATGAGAAATAAGGCGAAGGGGAAGAATCACAAGGTGATGAGATTGAGTGCACAACAACAATCATATCAAGTAGATACACTGCATAATCCAGGGACTACTGGACATGGGGATCACACACATGGAGTTAATCTATTGCAAAGAACTTGCACATGTCAAAAATGGAAACTGTACAAGATACCATGTTCACATGTCATTGCAGTTTGTATTAGGTATTGACATGATGTAGAGCAGTACATTGACCCATGCTATAACGTGGACGCACTGTTCCAGAGCTATGCTCCCGTTTTCCCTGTGTTGAAAGATAAATTATCATGGCCGAATCATACAGAAACTAGAAAGGTCCTCCCTAACTCTCGATTAATCCGAGAGAAAGGTCGCCCTGTCTCAACACGAATTAGGAATGAGATGGACAAGGGCAGGAGACGGCCAAGAACCACACCATGGAATGAGGGGGGGAGGAAGGTGCAATGTAGGTTGTGTGACCAAGTGGGCCATAACCAAAGAACATGCCCTAAGCAGAACGAGGTACCGACGAGTGGTGGTCTCACGGACTAGGTACACTAAGTTTGAACCGTGGCATCCTTTTAAATGTAAAATTTTTCCATTTTTTTTAATGCTGATCATAGAAGTTCTAACTTCTAACTTGTTCTTAAACATTGCTACGAATCAAAGGAATTGCCTAAAGAATCACAATTGAACGCTTTAGTTCCACCTAAATTTCTTTGATTGCACTAGTTCAAAACTTCAAATTATTATGCTTATGATGATGATGACTTTCTCTTTATATTTAAATTATTGAACTTGTGTATTGTTTTACTTAAATGCCAATTAGCTTACAAATCTTCTCTCCTCCCAAAAATTCTATCACCAATCAGAAAGATGATTTTTTTTTTTCCTTACTTCAATGTAGTGACGTTGTTGAAATGGCAAGCTATGCACCGCTTTTTGTGAATACCAATGACAGACGGTAAATGTTCTCCATCTTTTCCCATGAAATATCTCTCTATATACAAAGCTTCTCTACTCCCAACAATTTTCTCCATCTTATTATCACGTTAATTCCTTTTGAAATTAGTTAAAGCCTAGACATTTACTTGTTCTAGAATTTTTGTTTGCAATTATTTAGGTGTTTGTAACTTGTGTCAATGTGCCTATGTCAGAAATTTACTAAAGATCATGCATTTTGTTACATTGCTATGAAGGAGTCAAGGGCACAAAAATTTAAAAACAAATCATCAAGCATGAAATGGTGGCCTCCATTGTATAATAGCAACTGAAAATAAAGATGATTTGCCCATGTAGTTATTTGCTAGGCTCATATGCTCTTTTTGTCACAAGATGCTCTCTAGTGGTAATCACAATTTCATCTTGGTATTCTTTTTTTATCAGATGTCTCTAAAGGTCACTTACTTTTTCCCCTTGATGAATGCACATAGGTTGAAACAGTGGCCCAGTTTGGTGTAGTTTTTCTTCTTTTTGCACTGGGCTTGGAGTTCTCCATAACGAAGGTCAAATTTTGTTCTTTCGTCTGCTTCATTTTCTTTCTCTTTTAGTGAAATTGTGATTCAAACTCTATAACTGTGTGATTGCAGCTTCGCGTTGTTCGAGCAGTTGCTGTTCTAGGGGGCTTGCTATAGATTTTCTTATTTATGTGCCTGTGTGGCATACTAATATCGGTATGTCTACAAATTCTAACAGAAAATTCACAGAAGTTTGCCCCTTTCTACTTGTGAAAACTACTTGCACCTGATTATGTGCCATAGAAAAGTTTGACTGAACTGGGAATATAGGAAATGCTTAAAAGAGATGCAAGTTTGAAAGTGATAAAGAACGATTGGAAATGGATGACAAGTTTACTGAGGATTCTTGTATGATATCAACTTCATCTCAAGTCCATTGAAGAGTTATTTTGCTCTTTAGTTACATATCTTGTGTTATATTTTGTAATTATTTTCTTAAGCTTCGGATTTGGGCTCTCAAGTTAAAGCTTTTTGTTTTAAGGCAGCATTAATATAGAGTAATTTGATGGTGTTGATTGATGAATATTTAGTATACTTTTATGAATTAATCAAAATAACTCTATGAACATGACATCGTTGTGCGCTAGCTATTCAGTTGTAACGTCATGTTGTAGATAATATCAAACTTGTTGCACTAACTCACAATTGAAAGGCAGGGTACTGACACCTGAAGCACTAATAATATCAAACATATCATAGTTGTTTTATTAACTAATGCATTTGGCGATACTATTAGGTTGATCCAACCACTAGTGAGACAGAGGATGATGGTGTTAAAGATGAATATCAGCTAGAGGACCTGGAGGTTGTAGCAGCTGATTACATGTTGAAAGTGGGGTCTCCAATTTCAGAAATGCATGGGAAAGCATGGGTGATGACTGCTTCCCATGCATTATACTATTACTGGCAGGGGAGATTTTCTCTCTTTTATTTTTTTTTTTTTTTGGGATGGGGGTGAATCTTAGTATATAAAGAGCAACAACTTGCAAATTGCAATGACCTATGCATTACTGGACAGTTTAACAAGTTCATAAAATTTTCTGTTTGGCTTGGAGGGATTTTAAGTTCTAAAACAAATAGAACTGTTTTGAAAAAAATAATTATACAAATTAACACTGGGATTAAGTGAAAATGCCCAAATAATACCACCTCTGAGTTCTCAAGGTTACCATATAAGTTGGGTGCTGAATGAGTTATGATGCTGGTGATTTTATAAACAGCCTTTCCATGTACCACCCATTTGATCACATGTAAGTATTAAAAAACCTTAGGCATGTCATAATATAATATAATATAATAATGAAGGGAGGTGTAGGGGGAAGAAAATCAACCAATTGGGAATATATATATATATATAAAATATTATGAATTTCTTCAAAAATAAAAAAAGAAGAAGATGAAACCAAATGATTAAAGAAACCATTGGGTCCATTGTATTCTGTTTCTAATGATTTGAGTTAGATGGCTAACCAAAACCAAAGAAAAAAACATATTCTTTCTTTGTTTTTTTATTGAGAGAGAGAGAGAGAGAGAGAGAGAGTTTACTGGACTCGGGTATCACACTATACAGCACTCGAGCTCAGGAAGCTCGAGTACTGTGTTGCATATTTTAATTCTCAAATGCCTTGTCATCGTGCCACGGTGGAAGCATAAAATAAGGTACTCGAGTTCAGCAATCTCGAGTACTTGAAAAAGTGGTAAATTCCTGTTTATTTTCGAAACAATGTTTTTTTGCCAAATATTTCGAAAATTAATGGTAAAAGGCCATTTTGGCCAAGCATTGGGTTCTCGTTTTCGCGCAAGTTTCAAAGATTTGGTAGTTTTTTGTTTTTTTTTTTTTTTTTTGTTTTCTTACGTTTTGTTTTGGTGGGTCCAGTGTGCAAGGAGGCAGTTGTATAATAAAGAAAATATACAAACATGTATATTTGGTATCTTTCAAGAAAAGTATGTTTCAAAAATTCGGCAGTAAAATATGAAAACCAATAAATAACGGTACATGTATAGTTTGTTTATATTTATATTAAAAAAACTAAAAAATTACAAAAATATTTGTCATGTACTTTCTTTCATATATAAATACAATAGTCATTGTATTATGTTTAATAGAAGATTCTGGAGGATTTAATATGAAATAGTCTTTTTTTTTTTATAATAAAAATAGAAATTTTATTGATATATGAAAATATAACAAGGTAAGCAACCTGGACACAACTAGGGAACAAAGAAAGCAGACTACAGGTAGCCAAAGAAAAACAAAAGGCTGCAAGAAAGAGGAAAAAAAAAACCAGAACAGCTAGCAAATAAGCAAAACACATAATCAAGAACTTCTCTACGTTGCAACCAACCTTTCCTTATTAATAAAGAAATTAATTCAATAGTATTTAAAAATTCAATAATAACAGTTATATATCAAATAATGTTCTACATCTCTATTTAATCAAAAAAATGTAACATACAGTTTCTCAAAAAAAAAAAAATGTAACATAGATGATCTTAACTTATCAGTCATCAAGGTTTAAATTTTGTGATGTGTATCCAAGAGTTAGACTCTTTTGAATATACACTACTGTCAGTTTCTTTAAGACATTCTCTCCTCTCTCCGTGTGTGTGTCTTAAAATACTTAGTATTCTAAAAAAAAAAATACTTATTAGCCATCACAACTAAACTTGAGAAGAGTAAAAAAAAAACCTATCAATTTAACCATGAAAGACATCTATAACTATAACATCATCATTAATATTTTTAACCCCTCCATTTAGCGTGTCATTTTCTGTATCTTGTTCTTCAGAAATATATTCATATTCAAGAAGCTCATTAAGCCTATCAAGAGCAATAGGCTCTACATCTCGAGCTTCTAAGGTATTGAATTTCTCCATCATCATTGTATTCATTCTTACACACACCAATTTGTTAGAAACTGAAAAGAATATGGAAGGACACCCAAAGTGGGCATGTCCCTCTGTATACCTCAAGATAATTGTAACATCCAGGAGTTATGGAGTAATGGTTTAAACCGTTACTCTACCCCACTAAGCCTATTATCCCACTCAATATTAATGGAGTGGTGTGTATATAAACATCAAGAGTGGTACCCATTGAACAGAGAACGAATTTTGCATTTCTTACAGTGTTTACAGAGTGTTGTGAGGCTCTTAGGTTGTGGGTTATGCTTGCATCACTCTAGTACTATGCAACACCGTCGAAGAAACATTTTGTATGTGGGTTATACAAATTGGAATTCAAAACGTGTTTGAATAGCTGGTCTGCGTGGAGGCTGGCTCTGGACAACATAGAACAATCTCAAAGCTCCTGTGTGATTGTCGGACTAGGCCAAGAGAGGTATGCCGAAAAACCGATTGTTTATATTCCGCTGCAAAGTCTCTGTTTCTTACATTGGTATCAAAGCATTTGTAGGTTGTTCTAGATGTCATAGGCATATATGATTAGTTCTGAATACGTTTTATGTTCTGTAATATGCTATGAATTTCTATGCACCTCACATGGCCTTCAATGGCAAGTTTTAATTATGAGCATTTCAAGCCTTGAAATTAATATATGTTATTTATTTTACATGTATTATTACCTGCTTTAAGTTTCATAGCAAATCTCTAAGTGTGCCATGAGATATAGTTTGACAAAACTTAGAATACCGAAACTTTAAAAACAAAAGCTCTTATATGATTTATATTTGAAAAATATGTTTTCATATTATGAATCAATGTGTTATAACCTTTGAATCGGTATATGGTACATCAAAAACAGTTTTGAAATGTAGAAATATAAACCTTTGAAGTTCATGTCTTAAACTTGTTTTTTGCTAAAAGAAATCAAGAGGAAGAAGGTTGAAGACAACTTGTTTTAGGCGTTTAGTAAACACCACTCTCGCAGGCATATCGCGTGTCTGCTACTCGCCAAAAGGGCTAGAGTGACAGCTAATGAAATACAAAAAGAAGGTCCCACAATAGTTTATTTCTTAAACGCTTATTTGTTGCTCTGTTAGTGTGCACTGTTTAGTGAGTACATGTGCCATGTTTGGGATCCTTGTTTCCTGCGAGATTTTTTTTGTTTTATGCATATTAAGCCTATTGATAAATGAGTTCTTTAAGTGAAACGTACTCTACAAGCCTAGCTTTTATTTCTCATGAAACGTAAAAGGTATATGCTTCAATGATATGGAATTAATTTAATTTTGTAAATTGTTTAATTCCATTATTATTTCTTAGTGAAATATGGTATTAAAAATATTTACACTACATTAAATATTATATTTAACGCAACAAAGCAATGATTATTTCTTAGTGAAATAATGACATGCCTACATGAATTGTTCTCCTGAGTTTAAATTAGGATAGCATGTTTAGCTTAATAGTTAATTGATGAAATTGGTGAATTATTTTCAATCCATATTTTTTGTAAATATATTTAGAATTGAAATATGGAATAGTGGGAGTATGGTTGAGTTGCGTTATCTCCCATACATAATTTTGCACGAATAGATTAAAATCAAGCTTAGTAATAAACACTAGTGGTGCAAGAGATGATTAAGAAGCTTAGCAAATTTTCGATCTTGCGACGTGTGTTGATTATCTAAGTTTATTTTAGATTGAATGTCAAAAATTTTGAAATGCGTGTGTAATATCTCATTTGTGAAATTTTGTAGTGAAATGACTTCCAAGGATATAGTTGCTAACCTTAATAAAGGAGAGAAACTGAATGGTGAAAATTAAAATATTTGGCATTACAAAATCTAGTATGTGCTAAATGAGCAAGAAGTCTTGGAGACTTTGACTCATTCGTTGAGTAAACCCAATGAGGGAAGCATTAAGCAACACTAACGTGATCTTGCTGCCTATGAAAGTTGGTGCAAGAAAGATATGTATACGTGCTTTACAATGTTGAGCAGCATGCACAATGATCTGATTGGTGAATTTGGGCAGTATACAACTGCGCAAGACATGTGGAAAGCTCTTAAGCTAAGATATGGAGGGACATCAGCCACTAGACCGCATGGCTTAACAATGAAATTTTATTCATATAAGATATGCTCTGAACATACGATGAAGCAGCATCTTAAGGTGATGTCATCCATGATTCGAGAGCTTAAATCAACTGAAAACAATCTTACTAATGAACAACAAGTCCAAGCAGTGATTCGTTCATTACCAAGTTCATGAGAGACGATGTGTTAAAACTTGACACATAATGAGAACATCAAAACATTTGGGGCTTGTTTGGTAGCCTAGTTTCAGCAACGTTGTTCTGTGTTTAAACACCCAAACAGGTGGGCCCTATGCTGAAATCTTTGTTTGGTACGTGAGTCTGAACTATTGTTGTTTGAGTTGTGTTCAAGCGTTGTTTGAGTAAGTGTTTCACATGAGACGAGTTCTGTTCAAGCTTGTTTGAGTGTGTGTTTCACTGTGCTCTGGGCCCATGTGTATAATCGTACCGTCTCTTCTCTCCCAAACATCAGTGCAGTGTGGCCTCTCTGCAACAGCTCTCCTACGAGTCTATGCAGCAAGGAACTTGAAGCTTTTCTCTTCTCCCCCATGTCACATCACCTTTAATCTCACAAACCTACCCAATCCACCATAACTCGTCCCAACGATCTTCTAATCTCATTCATAAACGTTGAGCAAAACCCCCAAAATCAAAGCCCTAAATTCACCATAAAAATTGCCCCAAATCGTATAGCCTGATGACCTCCCCAACCATCATATTTACTCGCATAGCCTATCTGCACCCTTGATCACTGAGATTTGTTGGATTTTGTCAAACCCACAACTGGCTTTATCTCAAATCACCTTTAATTGCCCTTCAAACTACGTCTGGCATTACATATGGAGCTCGCAAGTCCTCTTCAATCATTCCACCATTTTCATCATCCTCCTCCAACGCAGTTCCTACACCTAAGGTAAGTGTTTAATGTTTGTGTTAAATTCAAAAATGGTATGTTTGCTGTTACTGAAATTTTTTCTTGGTTGCTGTTGATTGTTAATTGTTGATTGTTGCTTGTTGCTCTTGATGTTGGACACGTTTTTCCTCCATGCCCTTCTAGCTGATCATAAATGTATAATTTGTGAAATGGGCTTCCTAAAACTAATAAAGGTCTAAACTGGTTAATTGCTTCCCTGCAAATAATTTATAATTGTGATTCTAGATTTGCTTTTCTTTCCCATGCTGTATGTAACTTGTCTACAAAAGAATTTCTTCAAAATATACCTGTAATAACTGCTTTGAGTTAATCTTAACTCTGTGTTGCTCTAGATGTATCACTTTCTTTTATATATAACGCTACAACTTGTTTGGTACAGTTTTCTATTCAAATGACCATTTTACTATTGTACTGGGTTAGACCATAGGGTTAGGTTCAGGTTAAGAAATCATAAAACTAATTAGGAAAACAGAAACCTGAATTTACTAGGTAACCATGTACAGTCTGTCATGCCTACTATCCATATTAGTGGATATTTATGGCTTAAGTGTGCATGTCCTATTAGATGCTAGACCCATCCGATGCTGAGGATTTAAAGTTATGGCCCACACCAATAGAAAAGCAGTACATTGATATTTTGTTGGAAGAAGAAGCGAAGGAGAACATGCCTTCTGGGCAATTCAAGAAAAACCTTGGGCCATTTATCAAAGATGAGTTTAACCGATGAACCGAAAAACGCTATCGCCAACAGCAATTAACCCAAAAATTTCAACGGCTAAAGCAAAGATACCATACATTTGTCCAACTAATTGGTAGAACCGGAATGGGATGGGATCCTGTTACCAACACCGTCACAGGTAGTGATGCCGCGTGGGCACATGCAATGGCGGTGAGTGTTATACGTTTAATTAATTTCCACTCCATTCATTTTGCAAATTCTTAATGTACACAATCCCATATAAAAGTAGTGCCTCTAATTCCATGTATACCACGTCTTCTCTCTTTCTAGTTGAATGCTAGGTGCAATAAATTTTTTAAAAAGGGGCTGGACCACTACGAATTGCTAGGATGACTCTTCCACACGGGCACGACAACCAAATTTTTACAAATATCCTCTGCCCAACCAGCCCCTAACAGTGACGAGGAGCGTGAATTGGATGCCGCCTTCCTCATGGAGGGAGTACACGACAGTGTTGAACCCGATAGTTCAAATGATGTGGACAAGCTCCTCCCCCCCCCCCCCCAGATATGGGGCAATGCAGCAACGCAAAAGAAAAGCAGTCAGCTCACTCCGACACCTTAACTGAGAAGAAGAGGAAAGCAAGGTCCCTTGATAGAGCCACCGATGATATCATGAAGTTCACAAAGATGTCAAGGAAAAGGCATAGTGATAAGGAAAGCGAAAGTCGAAAATCATAGAATATGCGTCGATGCATGATCCCTTCTTAATGTCGAAGGCGATGGAAATTGTGAACTTTATTCCTAATGTTGATGATTACACCATATTCAAGGTCCTTAATGAATTCCATAAGCCCATAAGCAGGGCTACTTTCATCACCTTGAATCCAGAAAGGCGACGGGGCTGGATGGACCAAGTGACTAGTTTCCTCTAGGGGAGTTGGTGAAGGAAGGGGAGGAAGTGAAGGGAAAGATTTGTGGAGTTCCCAGTTTCAGTAGTTAATGTTTACTAAGCTAATGACCACTACCACCATTTTTTGTTCAGTTACTATTGTGGGACCTCCTTTTGTTTTTTGTTGGCTATCACTCTAGCCCTTTTGGCGAGTAGCAGGCACGATATGCCTGCGAGAGTGGTGTTTACTAAATGCCTAAAACAGATTGTCTTCAACCTTCTTCCTCTCGATTTCTTTTAGCAAAAAACGAGTTTAAAACAGGAACTTCAAAGGTTTAAATCTTTTTCATTTAAATCTGTTTTTGATGTAACACATACCGATTTAAAGGTTATGACATATAGATTCATAATATGAAATCATATTTTGCAAATAGAAATCATATAAAAGCAGTTTTGTCCTTAAAGTTTCGATATTCTAAATTTCATCAAACTATACCTCATAGCACACTAAGAGATTTGCTATGAAACTTAAGATAGATATTAATACATGTAGTATAAACAACATATATTAATTTCAAGGCACAAAATGCCTAAAATCAAAATTTGCCATTGAAGGCCATGTGAGGTGCATAAAATTTCATAGCATATTATAGAAACATAAAACGCATTTAGAACTACCCATATATGCATAAGACATCAAGAACAACCTATAAAAGCTCTGACACCAATGTAAGAAATAGAGACTTTGCAACGGAACATAAACAATTAGTTTTTTGGCATACCTCTCTTGGCCTGAACCAACAATCACACAGGAGTTTCGAGATTGTTCTACGCTATCCAAAGCCAACCTCCACGCAGACCAGCAATTCAAACTCATTCTGAATTCCAGTTTATATAACCCATGAACCAAAAATGTTTCTCCAACGATATGCGTCGGATCCCGTATAACAAGCGAGCTTTTTACCCTCAAATTCAAAGGTGTGGGTGCAAAATGCTATCCTGCTCTATTGTTGCGTAGCAATAGAAGCCTGCTCAGTGATGCAAACATAACCCACAACCTAAGAGCCTCACAGCATTCTGTAAACACTATGAGAAATGCAGAATTTGTTCTCTGTCCAATGGGTACCACTCTTAGTGTTTATATACACCACTCCATTAATATTGAGTGGGATAGTGGACTTAGTGGGGTAAAGTAACGATTCAAACCACTACTCCATAACTCTTGGATGTTACAATTATCTTGAGGTATACATAGGGACATGCCCAGTTTGGGTGTCCTTCCATATTCTTTTTAGTTTCTAACATCCAAATGCTATTGTGATTTTAAAGTGACCATTTTCTATGTCTGCCATGCCATTTCCTCTCCCTGCTGCTTTAATATTATCTCCTGCTGTTATAGTAATCTCTTATGTTGGCATACTCGCTCTTCAAGTTGGGTCTTCTGTTGGCGTACTCTCTCTTCATCAGAAGTTGACCTAGAAATTCGGTAGCAATATATGCAACAAAAAGCTTAGATATTTGAGATATAGAAATGAATTGAACAAATAAGTATCAGAGGGATCCTCAGAGTGAATTCAAAGGAAAAACCTCTCAATCTTTTGGGCATGGAGAAGAATCAAATTTAGGTTTTAGTTAAAGTAAATTCAGAGAGAGAATCCTCTGACTCTTATAGGCATGAAGAAGTATCATATAGAAGCATTACCTCAGAAAAAGAAATTTAAAAAAAGGTATAAAACCCTACTACAAAAAATAACTAGAAACCCAAGCCAAAAAAGAAATACATCTCTTTACCATCAACTTAAAAAATCTCAGAAAACCCACTAAAACCAAGTCGAAACAATTGATAAAAGAAGAAAGAAAACCTAGGGATAAAAGGTACCTAAAAGGCCCTATTTGGCTAGTGAGAATTGAACCTAACCATTAAAAATAAAAAATAAAAATAATGCATGAATCAATAAAAAAAAAATTGGAAGAACAACATGTGAAATGAATATTTAAAAGAAAGAAAAATGCAGATCATTGAAGGTGATGGATTGGCTTCCGTACCTTTCTTTCTGGGGACCTAAATTTGGAGCAAAGCAATAATAAGTAAATGCGCAATGTGACCATTAGACAGAGAAGATTAAGATAAATTGTCTTGCTACGAGAGATGGTCACCAGAGACTAAGTGTTAGAGAACAATGAGAAATAAAATAAGGTTATTACTAAAGCAATGGAGTGGGTTTTGTGGAAATGGAGCCCTACAATAACTTCAAGTTTGAGAAATCTTTGAATTAGATTTTTGTCACTTTGATTCCAAAAAACTAAGTGGTGGCATCAATATCAAGGATTTTCTCCGTGTAAGCTTGGTTGGTCTATATGCTTATGGCAAAGGTGTTGGCTGATCTATTTACTTAAACAACCCCCCCCCCCCAAAAAAAAGGAAAAAAGCAAGTGTAGGCTGATCAGTTAAATGTGTGATAGGTGTCTTGTGTTAGATCCAAATGCTTACATTGACGGTTGGCAACTCCTTATTTGTTGTTTATTGCCAATGAAATGTCTTGATAGCAAACTCAATAGCAGTGTTTTGGAGTACTTTGAAAGTTGAACATTGAAATGATATAAGATCATGTTAACTAGGCTATTTCATATATGTAGATAGACTCGATTTTGGTGAAAATGGAGGAAGTCGGTTTGGTTTTCTATTTGGACAATTGGTTCTCAAACATGGTTAATAGAAGCAGAATTGGCTTTCCCAGTAGTTCAAGAGAACTAAGACAAGGAGATCCTCTCTCCATGTGTTTTTAATTTTGGTTATGAAATAATGAAAGTACACAATGGGATGTTACATAATGTTGTGGGCTGCATTTCAAGTTGGGGGAGAGTAAAAGGGTTATGGAAACTCTCCTCTTTTGTTTGCTCATGATACAATACTATACAGAGGTAGTGTAAATGGGTTGTTAAAGTCATTGAAAAGTACAAGTCCAAAAAAATCTAGCATAGTAGAAAATGAAGACTGCTTAAAGCAGTTAATTTCTTATTTTACATCTCTGCCCTCCATGCACTCCCTCAATTCCCCACTATCTATCACAACATGACCATTCAAGTCTAGTCCAATAAAAACCTTTATCCTTTTTGATATCCCTTGAATAAACTCATTTGTATCATCCAAAATTATTTCTTGATGGAGTCTTCTAAATCTATTTGAGGAACATAAATGCTAACTGAGTTGGTTGTCACTTCCCCTAGACAATTTCTATTAAAAAAAGGTATATCTCCTATTTTCTTAACTTGACAACTTTCACTTTTAAGCTTTTCTCTACAACCATCCCTACCTGAAATCTATTGCTATCATTCCCTGTATCTCACAATTTATACTTAGTATGCTCAATTTCTCAAGATTTGTCACCTACCCACTTAGTCTTCGAGACTATCTTCTTTATACACAACCCTAGATTAAAGCGTGGGAGCATTTTCCCACTTCTCATTGCACCTACATCCAATGCCCATTCAACAAGGAGGTTTGGGTTTTTGAAACTTGGTTCGTTTCAATCAAGCCTTACTTGGGAAGTGGCTTTGGCGATATTAATTGGTGTACAGTAATTGCTACAAAATATGGAGCATGTGGGGTAATTGGATGACGGATGAGTCAGCAATGTCGGTGTCCCATGGAATTAGCTTATGGAAATACATTTGAAGCACGTGGAATAGGCTGGCCCCATTTTTAAAGTTCATCATGGGGAGTGGTGCTAATATTCTTTTTTGGTTCGATTGTTGGTGTGGGGACGTGATGTTTTTCCAAACCTATTTTGGTTGGCCAAGGATAAAAATGCTGCAGTGGCAGAAATGTAATGCAATCACAGGATGGGTCTGTTTTTTGAAATAACATATTTACAAGGTCCTGTCAAGACTGGGAGTTGGAATTCATGCAGTGTTTCTTCAACTATTTGTATTTTGTGAAAATAGGAGCTGAAGAGGATCTTTTTAAGATGGCCCCTGACTACAAGTGGAGCTTTTGAGGTTAAATCTTATTATAAAGCTCTATCTCTTACTGGTTATTATTCTTTTCCATTGAAGCCTATATGCAAGGCAAAGGTCTTAACGAAGATAGCTTTCTTCACGTGGACAACCACTAAGAGGAAAATTTTAACCATGGATAATCTCTGTAAGAAAGGATTGTGTCTGTTAGATTGGTGTTCCATGTGTAAATGGAGTGGTGAGTCTACTGATCACTTGTTACTCCATTGTTGTTTTGCTTATGATATTTGGTCTATGGTGTTTGGTATGTTTGGGTTAGCTTGGGCGATGCCTCAGAGTGTTCTGGCCTTCCTAGAGTGCTGGATAGGGAGGTTTGGCCGTCATCAAAATGCAGTTATTTGGGGTGCTATACCATCATGTTTCATGACTCTACCTACAATTACATGGCTATTACAACTTTTAAATGGTTGGCATCATGCTATACTTTGTTTAATCTTACATTGAAGCAAAACATGTCTTGTACAAAACAGAGTATCAATAGGCAAAAGCAGATCATATCGGACAAATCTTAGCATGTCTAGCGAAATGGAAAGAGTAAAACACATTTGATATTAGGGATTAGATTTGAGTTCAGCATATGAAAAATGGAATAACATCAGTCTTTCATTTATATTCACCGATTCCAACTTGCAAATGTTTAATCTCATCATGAACGAGAACCAAAAAATTGAAATTAACAATTCTGCCAACTCTTTCTAGCAAGCCGATAACAAATTAACATCCAAGAGCAGTATATTAAGGTTTAAAACTTCACGTTTACTTATAAGTTATAACCACACAACAATATCTAGCATATATCAAGAATAAGATTAAACTGAGAGAAGCGAATGCTGAAATTTTGAGTTGAATCAAGCTTATACCTGCATTTCCTCTTCCTACTCACTCCCTTTTCGAAAACTGCAAAACTAAATGCAATCCTCCTCACCACCTTATAATCATTAGTCCGCGGATCAAACCCGAATGCCAGATGACACTTAACGCGGCCGGGTGTCCTGACAGTAATGCAAAGGCTTTGGAAGGGTGATATATTTTTCTAATAGAGGGATTCCAGAGAACAAAGCACTCTTGTTTGAAAAGACTGAACAAGCCATTGGCGGAACCAATTAGCATAAAATGTTGGATACGGTGACTCGTGAGTGGTAACTCAATGTTTTGAATCTAATCAAACGAGTCGTTGTTATCGACAATTAATTTTGTAGTGCTCTACACTATCAACGCGGTGCCTAAAAATTAATTTGTTGGAGTTGGAGGGAAGTGAAAGTGATTGAGTGAGGTGGGAATTGATGAAGGCAGAGCTTGTGATTAGAGAGTTCCATGATTTTGAAATGCGCCTGAATTGAATTAGGGATTTGACGGGAAGTCTGTGCAGAATTTCCAACACCACTTCCTCTGGGAGATAGTCTGACATGCTCCTTTTGGTTCGACTGTCTCTACTTTTCTGTACAGCGGTTTTGTTGTATCTGTAACTAGCAAATCAATTACCACATCTTGTATTTTTAGACTTTCCCACTCAAATGAAATAGTTTAGCGCTCTTTTTTTTTTTTTTTTTTTTTAGAGTTTTAAGATTGTTTGGATACAATTTATTTTGTTAAAAACTGAAAATAATAAAAAATTACTGTTCATTGACCTAAATGCACTATTCATGTCCTATAAATAGTGTAAGAGACGCTGGTTAAAAAATAAAAAATAAAAAAATAAAATAAAATAAAAAGTCAAACGCAGGGAACCCAAATGCACACTTAACCTATGGCATCCTAATAATAGCTCATTATTATCAGACCAAAATATCAATTAATTTCTACTGTAGGCAAGGATTAAATTCCAAATCTCTTATACAACCATCAAAGATTTTACCATGTTTTTATAGTCAATACAAGTTTTACTATATTCTATTTTTAAACTAACATGCAGGGGTGTCTCACGGGTCACTCCAAGTCAGGTTTGTGCCTAACCTGCGAGTGACCCCGACCAAGTCAAGTGGACATTTACCAAACAGCCACCGACCAGTGAAAGAGTCAATTCGGATTGGTCGAGTCTTCGTCAAATGACGGTCATAGGAGATCTGGCCAAACTCGACGGATCTTGACGAGATATAACCATGGAATTCCTTAGACGGCAAAGAATAGTGGCCTTTTGGTGGTGGAATTGGCTAGGTCGATTGAAATCGGGTTTCGATGCAACGACT
The DNA here is from genome assembly GCF_002906115.3 of Quercus suber. NCBI lineage: Eukaryota > Viridiplantae > Streptophyta > Magnoliopsida > Fagales > Fagaceae > Quercus > Quercus suber. The sequence continues at coordinate 568,034 of NW_027069794.1, read as the reverse complement.
AACCAACTGATGATTCGCCAAAATCAAGTTTTAGACGTCGAAAATTGCCGCCAGCGGTTATAGGTGTTGGATCGAGTGGTTTTTAGATCAGGTCGATTAGACTGGGCAGGTGGGTCAAGTCCATAGGCGATCTGGATAGCCCTACTTATGTGTCACTATCTTTGCACAGGTTAGGTTTTTATTTGAACTAAATAACTCATCTCCAAAGAATACAATAAAATGATATTCAATCTCACTATAACTCACATTTTGAAGATGCAATTTTAAAAAGTGTCACATTATCTTTATAACTCTCAGGTATTTTTACATTTTTATATTTATAATACTATGTCTTGTCAAATTAACCCGTGAGAGTGGATTAAGATGAGCTTATTTTCGTCTTATTTTTATTGGTTAATGTTGTTTAAGAAAAAGTTTTTTTTTTTTTTTTGGAGAATGTGTTTAAGAAATAAGTTGGTTATAATTGTGCCTAAAAAAAGGTTTAACAACACAAACAAAAATAAGTGGGAAAGTAGAATGTGCTTCCTATATTACTCTTAACCAGCAATAAAAGCTTCCTCATAAATGTCAAGGAGGTTGCCATGTCAATAGGGCATTATTCCTTAATTGACATATTTTCATAAACTTACAAATGAAAATTCATTCACTAGAACTCACGTTTAGTATGAAATAGTAACTTCTAACTCTCATGTATATGCGGATCAGTGGATCCTTCAGGCTTCAACAAGTCTTCACAATTGAACCACTATTTTGAACTATTTTGAACCACTAATAGCACTATTTGACATCTCTCTAATAGCACTATTTTGAACCACTAATAGCACTATTTTGAACCACTATTTGACATCTCTCTCGCCTACTGACAATAGATATTTGATCGACAATTTCTATGACAAATAAACAAAGAGGTAATATAATAATTAAGAATATTTTCCACAAAATATGTAAAAAAAATTGGTAGCAGGAAGAGGAAGTGAGACCACAGAGAAATCCAAGCAAATTGACTTTGACAAATAAGAAACAAACAGGATTACAATGTTCCACATTTGACATGCGTGGTTATTTTACAATTCTAAAAAAAAAAAAAAGCCTTGATGCATTTTGTATACCTCATATAGTTCAATATTGGCATACAAGCACTACACTACTCGAAAGACAAAGAAATACAAAGCACACAAACAAAACACCCACAACACAAGTGATTCATAAATTTGAAGTTACCCGCTAGAGACATTTCTCAGTAGCCTTAAAACCCACATTAAACAAATCAACAACATGAACGAAGAGACCAAAGTTTCAAGTTCATAAAATTGACAGCATTTTTCAAGGATGATCGGACATTTGACAGACAGCAGGCATGTTATTCCACGGACAAGAATTAAGCCCCCATCCTTGACTTGATATAGAAGTTCCAGAAGCCAGGTGCTTGTAGTCAGAAGCAAGATCATCACCAAGAAGTGTTGCAATAGCATCCGACATTATGCTTTGTTCCTTAATATACCCAGAACTCTGCTGAAGCCAGTCTGACGCAAGTAAAACATCTGGCCGACTAAAATTCAACCTAGTTGTGGTTTCTTTTTCCATATCTAGTGTCGACGCTGGGTCCACTGATGCTGATTTCACAGCAATACCTGGGGAACAAACAAATGTAGCATAAGAAACTATAATCAAAATGAATAAAATATTCAGAAGAGATCTATCCTGCTTTGGAAGAAGTTTGGAAATCAGGTGTTCAAAGCTTTAACATAAATTTTTTTTTTTTTCTTCATATAATTGTCTTGGAGGACACAAATTATGGATTTCAATTTTCAACTGCTTAGACCGGGGTGGGGTGTGGGAGATGAATTTAATAATATCAAGAATAATTCAAACATACATTTCCTCACAGTTTTGCACCAAATATAGATATGATGAACTCTGTCATATTTAAGACCACGTAGAGATGCTCACCAGTAAAGGTCTCAGCAGGCAGTTGTTCATCCAATGAACTTCCACATGCGCTGATAGGAGTGCGCTCACTGAAAAGTGAAGTTGCAGAATGACCAAGTGGAGAAATGGGATCCCCACAATCTTCCCATTCTGTCTCACAAATGTTCAAAGTGGAACTGTCTGCTTTATCACCAGGAGTAGCACTGGATGAGTTTGAACTCTTGTCAGATGATTGATTCTTTGCACTTCTCAAAGTCTTTGACTCATGAAGTAAAGCATCCAGCAGACCACTATTACGTGGGGAAGAACAATCTGCCTCAAATGCACCAGATGGTGGAGGAGACTGAATAAAAGCATCAACTGACTCGAGCAAAGGACGTGGGAGAGACGTGCCCCAGCTGCCTAAATCAGTTTCTGTATATTGGAGTGAAGGGAGCTCTAACTTCAAAGCCCCATAAGTGGGCTCAGAAGCAGAGGAATTGCCATTTGAGAGGGAATGGCTACCCTGAATTACACCAAAAGATTGTGAGTTCTTAGTGGTAGGATCAGAATCAAGAGGAGAAGACAATCCAATTGATCGAGCAACCTTATGACAAGTGTCTTCACGAAACTGCTCAAACGAGCGGAACCCATTTCCAACACTACCACTTGAACCAGGGAATAAATCAGTTGATTCTCGAAAACGCTTCTGCTGAGGCAACATTGGTGGCAGGGTACAGTAAGGAGAAGAACCAACACCCTTTAACAGCATGTTACTCACAGAGATATCAGGAAGTTCAGGGACATAAGGTAAGATACCCTGATTGGCCGACAAATTGTCAAATATGACATCAGGTATGTCATAATTGTTACTTTGCAAAGGATCATGCTGTCCTCTATCCTCACCATCAACTCCACCAGTGTTTTGGTCAAGTTGACCCTCCTGATATGCTTGCACAGTAACTTCAGGGGGATAAAGAGGTAAGCCAGCCCGTTGACGTCTCTTAATTCGAGTATTCCAGTAGTTCTTTATCTCGTTATCTGTACGACCAGGCAACTAAAAAGAGAAAAAGAGACAATGGATTATGTTATATGAAAAATTTTACATTTTTAAAGAACAAAACTTGAAAAACCTATAAAGCATTCATAGTGACAACAAGATCATGTTGGATATGCAAGCCTAAATGGCGAACACACCAAACAAATCACATATGCAAAACATATGGCAGGTTTTATAATTGAACTAACAGACCGTGGGTGTATTACAATGTATATCCAAACAGAAAAGTTCCAAAATTTTCAGTACTCATTGATTATTTTGGGTTAGATGAAAGGATGTGGATAAATTAATCATTATTTTTTATTTTTACTGTTTGATTATATGCTCAATTTTTTTTTATATATATAAAGAAGATGAGACAAATGAATCCACAGATGCAGAACAGACTATCATCAGCTCTAGCAATAACATAAAACCAGGATAAGTCATTCACTGTTGTATCCGCCACAGGACTAAAGTTGGTGTGCATCCTTCATCTAGGTTTGGGTCATGAGATTTACAATACAAACCCGCCTAACCCGACTCGACCCACCTACAACCACAAGTGCAAATTTATAACCAAATAAACATGAGCATAATGCCAAACAAACACAAACTATATGAGAAAAAACTTAGGGTTTGGGTTTTATTTAGGAAGAGGGGAAAAAAATAAATAACAAAATTATATAATATATTTTTTAACATATATTTTTAAATTTAAATATATATTAACGACATGACTATGTGACCACTTCATCTAGGCAAAGTCAACTGCTATTACTATTACTCAAGTCCCAAATTGACATATCCTATCTATCATAGTTTTCCATGAAGCATAAATTAACGGTATCTATGAAGTTTTCAAATTATTATTGAGATAAACAACAGTAAACTGTAGCAATTAAAGACACTCTTGTTGATACTCTTGAATTAATAATTTTTATTTTATTTTATTGACAGGTAAATCAAGGGAGGGGGCTGATGGGGTTTGAACCCCAATGCCCAAGCATCACCAAAGGTGTTGTAACCACCGGGGTATGGGTATCCCTATGGTTTGAAATTGAAGATAGCCCAACTCTCAGTATTTTGGGTTTTATCACTATTTAGGGTTAACGAATACACAAAACTAATTGGGTTAGATTAAGATGTGTGCGTGTGTATGTATATATAACTGAGGGGGAAAGATGATACGGATAAACTAAATAAACATCACATGAAAAGTAACATGCAATTATGCATGATGGTAGATTAAAGTAGAGTTCACCAAACAAATCCAAAAAATATTAATCAATACCATTAGGAGCATAGCATATATCCTTATAATGTCTAGAAACAAACACGTGATATAAGCATTTCCCTTGTTAGGAATCTCTACATGCAAAAAGTACAAATATATTAAACCCCCCCCCCCCCCCAACAAAAAAAGAGAGCGAAAAAGGCCCAGTTATACCATATCAAAGACAAGAGAAACATATTATGCTTACATGTGCCGCCATCCGTGCCATTTGTTTCCCATCTTGGCATGGAGTTCAATAATCACTTGTTCTTCTTCTGCTGTAAATGCGCCTTTCTTCAAGTTTGGCCTGAGGTGATTTGCCCATCGCAAGCGACAACTTTTGCCACATCGGAACAACCCAGAATGCTTTTGAACAGCATTCCAATTCCCCTCCCCATGCTTCTTGACATAGTCCACCAAAATTGCATCTTCAGTAGATGTCCATGGCCCTTTTTTCAGAACAGCTCCTCCACCAGAACTTCCTCCATTACTTTCATTAATCAACGGAGAATCAGCCTGATCCTTAGGGAGCATCTCATCATCACTGTCATCTCTTTTGCAAGTCATTTCTCAAATGGTGACGAAACACCAAAACCCGCCTTTCCTTCCACAAAAAGGGTATGATGAGAACCAGAACAAAAAGGGAGGATGAGAATCAAAATTTAACACAAAAGGGTATCATCTATTTCCTTTTTCCACTTTACAATACTTGCACTCCACCTACCACACGCTCTATTTTTGCCGTACTCTCTTTGCCAAGCAGGAAAAACTACAAGTCGAGCTAACATAAAAGCACTGCTTTGAATGAAAAGCACTTTCATATCATAAAAACAACCGAACATCATTCATGGATAATCACAGCTGGAAATGGAAACAAAAATAGTTGTTATAATTGCAAAAGCAAATTTAGGTGGAAAGAGCCAAAATAAGACCAGAAGACATGGCAAAAAGAAGGTCAAAACAGAAACATTAAAAACCAATGCAGAGTAATAACTCAGCAAGAATTCATTATGAGTAATTAAGCCAACATTCTAATACGAATCAATGATGGCATCATAACCACAAAAGTAAGAAAAAGATCTGTAAAACCCAAAACAACAACAAACCCATCTCCAAAATCATGAAAAAACCAACATAATCCTTAGTAGAAGTCAATTTTGTTCAACAACCTAAACTCCCATTTTTTTTGGCAAAGAGAAGGTCAAAACAATAACATAAAAAGCTAATGCAGAATGATCACTCAGCAAACATTCATTATGAGTAATTAAGCTAACAATTCTAATATGAATCAATGATGGCATCATGAACCACAAAAGAAAGGAAAAAAAATCCGTAAAACCTAAAACAAAAACAAACCCATCTCCAAAATCATGGAAAATCCAACATACTCCATAGTAGAAGTCAATTTTGTTCAACAACCTAAACTCCCATTTTTTGGCAAAGAGAAAGTCAAAACAGTAACATTAAAAACTAATGCAGAGTAATAACTCAACAAGCATTCATTCTGAGTAATTAAAGTTAACATTCTATTATTGAATCAATGATGGCATCATGAACCACCAAAAAAAAAAAATAATAATAATAATAATAGTAATAATAAATTTTTTTAAAAAATCCGTAAAACCCAAAACAAAAACAAACCCATCTTCAAAAATCATGAAAAAAAACCAACATACCCCTTAGTAGAAATCAATTTTGTTCAACAACCCAAACTCCCATTTTTTGGCAAGGAGAAGGCCAAAACAGCAACATTAAAAACTAATGCACAATAACAACTCAGCAAGCATTCATCATGAGTAATTAAGCTAACAACTCTAATATGAATCAATGATGGCATCATGAACTGCAAAAAAAGGGAAAAAAAAAAAATCTGCAAAACCCAAAACAAAAACAAACCCATCTCCAAAAATCACGAAAAAAAAATCCCCAACATACTCCTTATTAGAATTCAATTTTGTTAAACAACCTAAACTCCCATCTTTAATTACACAATAAATGAAGTCAGAAAAAAGTGAATTGCACTCTGATTTATATAAGATCATATAATGCAAACAAAGAAGTTAACAAGTTCAAAGATAAGAACTCTCATCTAAATTGCCTAATGTATCATTTTAGCATTTTACAAATCCAATTCCACCAAAAGGGTATCGAAATGAAAAAAAAAAAAATACCTGAATTAAACGCAGATTGAAAAACTCAGATTTGCGTCCGATCGAGCTGAGAGCTGAGAAGAAGGTAACCTGGAAGACCTACAGAATTAGACAAATTGGAATCAAAAAACCCAAAACTAAAGCGAAAGAAACTAACGAATCAGCTCAGAAACAAAAACCCTAGTACAGATAAAAATGAATAGCTAAGAACCCTAATTTTCCGGAGGAATTAGCTCAGCTTAGCTAGTTAGCTAGCGAAGCTCAAAGCCATGAATAGTAAAAACAAAAACAAAAACAAACGACGAGGGATTATATAAATTCTCTCACGGATCAACGAAATGGAGCTAAAGAGAGAGAGAGAGAGAGAGAGAGAGAGAGAGAGAGAAGGTGGTCCTGACCGAAAAGCCTGGAACAATTCGTAGAGGATCCGAGCGTAGAATGAACAAAACATCGAGATCCAAACAAACACGCACACACGCACGAACACAGTGACACACACACACAAACACGAACACAGTGAGAGAGTTTTGAGAGAGAGAAATGAAAGATAAAGAAAAGGAAGGGGGTGTTGAGTTGATGAGAGTTTGCAGGGAAGAGGGAAGGAGATTATAGAGGCGAAAGAACTGGACACGGAAGGATCTTGGGGGAGATATCAGGATGACCAAGTACAAACTTCTACCGCCCCCTTTGCCTTTTTGGCCTTTGAACCCCCTTGCCTTTCTTGCCTAGCTTAGCTTTCCTTATTTCACTTTCACTTTATTTTATACCATGTTTTAAACATTCTTTGCTTTCCTTTTTTTTTATTTTTTGATCGGCATTCTTTTCTTTCCTCTTTTGGCTTTGTTTGCCTTTTATTTTATAATAATATGGACAAAGTTTGCATGCAATTTCTTTAATATTTTTTTATTGAAAGTAAGTTTTGGCAAATTTAATTTTAGATTATATTTTTTATGCTTGAAAAATTTCTAAAAAGTTAAAAATAAATAGTTACGTCTTCAATAAATTGTTTAAATTAAAAGTTTCTGTAATTTAAAATTATGCATAAAATATAAGCTTATAAATCATATAATAAATAATATTCGATTAACACAAAATTTGATATGTATATTGAAAGCGTAAAGAATATGTAATTCAATGATTAGATTTTCAAAATATATAGCAATATCTATTTTATGGAATAAGTTTGTAGCATTAGACTACAACTAATTTTGTAGCTAAACTTTATCTTTATAATAATAATAATTTTTTTACTATTTTATAAGTATTTTTTTTATCATGTTCACACCCATATCTCTTATTTTATTGGATAATAAAATAATAATAATAATAACTTTATTTGTTGAGTTGAGTTAAATAAAATTGGATCTAATATTCTATGGCACTAGACGTATCCAAAAAGTCAAAATCTTGTATATTCCTAGCAAACAGAACCTATGTGGGACTAGCATGGGAACTTTACAGCTATGGGGCTCACATGTCATCTCACATAGGCTTTATACACAGGTGTATAAGGATATTTTCTTGTCTAGTACTTTAAGCCACCGAGTCATTATTTGGATAAGTATTGGAGGATTGGACCTAAGTTTTGCTTTGTTTGTAATGGGGATGGTAAGAATTTTTATCAATAAATTTAAGTTTTGTTTTAAAAGAAGAGATAAAGATGATATATTAGAAATTGAAAATTTTATTAATTTTCATTTTTAGAAAAAATATTTTAGTTTTTCGAGGGGGGAAATTAATTGAGATAAAAGTGAAAGACTTTTTTTTTTCTTTGACTTTAAACTATTTTTAGTCAATTATCAATACGAGTGAATAAATAAACACATGGGGATATTAGTTTTAGTTGCTAAAAAGGACTAGAGGATTCTTAGATCTAATTATTATATGGAAATACAAGTATTTGATTAATATAAGTTTATGTAATTAATTAATTATTATAATTTTTTTCTAAAATAATTATCAAAAGGCAATGAACGTGAGGGAATTTGATACATATTTATGGGGATATTAGTAATAATTCTAGTCCCTAAGAGGGACGAGAGGATTTTTTTTTTTTTTTTTTTTTTGGAGAGGGAATACCTCGAACTTTTGGGGATATTAGTAATAATTCTAGTCCCTAAGAGGGACGAGAGGATTTTTTTTTTTTTTTTTTTGGAGAGGGAATACCTCGAACTTTATTGAAAAAACTTAGCCAACATCAGCTAAAAGTAAATTATTAAGGGTGCGGTGAAACATCCTTCATCCACACAGAAAAACAACTAGCATATCTAGTATGTTTAGTAAAGTTGTGAGTCAAAGCATTATCTAACCTACAACTAACATATCTAACATGTTTAGTAAAGTTGTGAGTTAAAGCATTATCTAACCTACGAGTACGAGCAAAAGCAATGTGACCAAAAGCAACTAAAGAAGACTGGATATTAGAAATCAAAGCGAAAGACTCCTCCTTACTCTTCAATTCTTTAATACATAAACTCACTCCATTGTATTTTTATTATTATTTATAGATAAATTTTTCATTCGCACTAGTTTAACTTTGCCTACCTAATACAAGAAACATTTATTTTTAACAAAAATTGGCATTTGTACTTTTGTAGAATGGGAAATCGTAATGCTATATCCTCAATAATCAATTACTTATTGTGTTCAATTCTAAAAAAAAAAAAAGAAAAAAAAAACTTATTGTGTTCAAACTTCAAATAAAATAATTAATTGCTTAGTTACTCTCTTATTAACCAAAAAAAAAACTTAATTACTACCAACGAAGGTTGGCCTGAGCGGGAGGGGCTCAGGTTGCTTAAGCAAGTGGTCTTGGTTTCGAGCCCTTATGGATGCAGCAAACTTTCTTGGGAGAGGTTCCCGCCTTGGCTCCCAATAGTACCTCAAAGGATTAGTCCAAAAAAACTTAGGGATACCTTCGGAAACCAAAAAAAAAAACTTAATTACTCAATCTTCCATTAGAAAAAAGGAAAAAAAAAATCAATCAATCAATCATTGTTGGAGGTGAAGGTGTGATGATAGCTTTTTATCATCAGACCAAGACACCAATCAGTTTTTAGTGTTGGCAAGGATTGAGCCTTAGATCTCTTATATAACCATTAGTGGCTTTACCATTTAAGCTAACTGGAACCCACCTAAAATATTAAATTAAATACATGTTATTGTCCCCTTTTTTTTATAAAAAAAAAAAAAAAAAAAAAAAAAAACATAAATTAAAGTACACTTCTTCCCCCTGAAAGATTGTTTTTTTTTTTTTACCAATATTTTGTTTAAGATTCAATATTTATAAAAAGAGGAACATATAATTAAACATTAAACATAAGAAGCAATATTTGAATTGGAAAAAAATGGTTACCTTTCTAAAGTTTTAAAGCTCAAATAAAGTGTTAAGAGCTCAAATTTTCTATGTAACAATTTGTTTTTGTTTTTGTTTTTATTAAAAAAGTAGTGTATTAGTAATGACATTTGAAAAGAATTGTATAATAAAATGTATAATTTGATATTGTTTTCAAGTTAAACTTTGATAATATTTATGCATAAATGGTTACTATAGAATTATAATTATAATTTGATAATTTTGTGAGTTTAACGAAAATTGACATAAGCAGTAAATTAATGCTTGATGTTTATCTAATTACTAAAAATCAACATAAGCAGTGCTCTTCCTTTATTCTTGAAGGTGACTTTGAACTTGTGATCAAGATTCTCAAAAGTGAAGAGGACTCTCGCTTTCCCCTTTCGACCATATCCTTGCTTCAGTCAAGGTGACCACATAAGCTAGTTGCTGTATTTCTTTTTCTCATATCCGTAGACTTGGTAATTCTGTTGCTCACAACTTAGTTAAACATGCTAGATATATTAAAAGTTTTTGGATGTGGATGGAGGACATTCCTCCACACATCTATTCTGTACTTTTAACCAATAATGATTGATTTTCTTTTAATGAAATTCCAAGATTTTATTCTAAAAAAAAATCATGTTAAAAAAAATGTGAGATTATCATTATCAATATAAATTGTTGCATTTGATAAGTACGAAATGTATTTTCTTCCATCTTACTAATGTCAAATATGTGTGTATCTATATATCCTATAATTTGAAGGATAAAGACAGGAGACTTGTAAAAAAATAAAAAGTATATATATATATATTAAAGGAAAGTAAGGTAAGTTATATATACTAATTTACTAAATGCAATATTCTCTTAATAAGCTATATAATATTTAAGATTGTGGATTCCATATCAATGAGGGATTGTTAATTTGTAACATGGAACCCATTGATTAATATGAGGCTTAATTATATCATCGAACTTTATAATCTTATTGAGAAAATTATTACTTTCATTCATGGATTCTTTGTATCTTTTCATATATGGGTGGGCTGTATGCATTGATCTATATATACGTGGAAGTGTGGAACTCATCTCATGTAAGAGAGAAGAGAAGTATATATTAAGCATATACACACACACATATATATATATATATCTAATAGTTTCCTCCGGACAAAATGGGCTTCTGCCCTTTTCGGGCAAATTATATAGGGAAATACCCTCCTTCCCAAACTAAATAGGGAAATATCCATCTTTTAAAACTCGATTTTTAATAAATCGAGTTAGGCCCTATAGTGGCATTTTTAAGAAGCCTACAGTAACGTTTTAAGGATCTATAGTGACGTTTTTTAACCCGACTTCAATGAAATCGAGTTATAGGCAATGAAATCGACCTATAGTGGCCTTTTTTTAACCTATAACTCGATTTTTTTGAAGTCGAGTTAAAAAAACGTCACTATAAATACTTAAAATGTCATTATAAGCTCCTTAAAATGCCACTATAGGGCTTCAAAAAAAATTTTTCTAACTCGATTTATCAAAAATCGAGTTTTAAAAAAGAGACATTATCTTATTTAGTTTGGGAAGGGGGGGATTTTCCTATATAATTTGCCCGAAAATGGCAGAACCCCATTTTGTCCAGTTTCCTCCATTACATATCACTAAAGTGAATGCTTTCCTTCTTCTATGTCTATTTTTAGATCAAAATGTGCTAATATGATTCCCTTGACATCAATTCATTGATGGTATTGATCCCTTTTGTCAAGTTGGGTGGCGGAGTGAGGTCATTCAAACAAAAACAAAAAAAAAACAATTGCTTTTGGAGAAAAATACGACTTTCATTTCTCTCTCTCTCTCTCTCTAATAATAATAATAATAATAATAATAATAAGCAGAAATTTTATTTTGAAAAGAAAACTAAGAACATGTTACATATACACTTATATCTACGACTTCTTTAATACTATTATACTTTATACTCCTACTTGAGTATATGACCTCTCTATTTAACTTGTGTGTGTAGTGCATTTGGTAAACCAAAATTAACAAAGATTGTGGAATGAGAAAGACATCATTTATTGAGCACATAGAAGAGTATCGGAGATGGCCGAATAAGTATAGCACAAATTCCATGTCATCATGATCATAAATACAAACATATACGAGTTAAATTCATGTAGTGCGAATAATATGACCCAAAACCTTTTTTTTTTTTTTAATTTTTTAATTCACAATATATTACAGTTATAATATATGATGTTTTAACTTGAACCCGGTCTTTTATATGCACAGTAGAAAGATAGAGAGGAAGAAACTTTGACAAGGTGGGACGGGAAGATCCCTAATGACTTCCTAGCTATAATTATCTGGTGGGTGTGAGAGTGAGAGATTAAATGCACTCAGAGAAATAGTCAATTATTTGAAGAATTTCAAACACTCTCGTTAAAAAAAAAAAAAAAAAAAGTATAAGGAATAATTCGTAATGTTCGATCCAACCTGCGAACACGACACGGGTTTTTTCGGGTTAGAGTTGGACCTTAATGGGTTTGGGTCATAAACGGGTCAACCCAAAAGCAACACGATAAGAAACGGGTCATAAATAGGTCAACCCGCGTAACCCGCAATAGACACGTTTGACACGTAATTTATTTGTATCAACCCGAAATGACCCACTTAACACAACCTGTTTAACTTATATAACAAATAAATATTTATTTTATTTTAGATTTGTCAAATACCTTTTATATCCAACATATATTTTAAATTTAAAAAGAAAAGTAAGTAATTACAAAAATTTACAAAGGATATAATTGGAAATTGAAACTTTACAGACCTTAAAACTACTAATACTTTTCTTCTTCTTCTTCTTCTTCTTTTGGTGGCATAGAACTTACACAAATGAAATTGGATGAGCTTGTGGAAGATGTTATGAATTCGGACATCAACAAAGAATTTATGGATGATAATCGTGCTCATAGTCAGGAATAGTCTATTGTTTGCTCAAATTCTTTCAATATTGATACTTAGCATTGGGCAAGTTCCAAGAATATTATATTTTTGTTGAACGATGTTATTTTATTTTGTGAAACTTTGTTATTTTGAATTTGAATTGAAGTGTATGCACTTCTTTTGGAATGTAAAGAACTTATTACTAGATGAATATTATATTTTTGTTGAATTATATTATTTTGAATGTGGGTTGAAGACTTGAAGTATATGCACTGCTTTTTGGGATGTAAAAATAATTATTTATAAATAGATGTTATATTTAATATTATGCAGGTTGAAATGGATTGTGTTACATTCATGTCAACCCAACACGACTCGTTTATTAAGCGTGTCAAATAGGTTGGGTCAGGTCAACCTGCCTTATTAACAGGTCGGGTTAGGGTTGAAGAATCATGACACGATTATTAAATGGGTTGGGTTAGGGTTTAGCCATTTAGTCGAATATCCCTATCTCGACACGACACGAACCCGACACGCTAACCCGAATTGACACCCCTAGTTTCTTAAGTTCCTATCTTAAGATTTTGCCATGTGAATTTTTTCTCATGAGATGGAAGTGTATTTTTTAGTTAAGTAGTCACATGACTGAATCTTAAAATGGAAACTTAAGAAACAACACATAAGGTATTGTATCTAAATTTTGTTCATATAATTAATCTAATTGATATTATTATAAGAGACAATATCAATCGAGACAATGTCAACAAATTATGGAATTATATGACCATTATTACTTGAGAAAAAAAAAATACAATTATACATAAATTGAGTGAACAGTTTCTTTTGTGACAAAAAATAAAAAATGTTGCAATATCAAGTATTGAAAATTTGAAACAAATAAATTTTTTTTTTTTTTTGAGAATCTTGAAATAAAGAATTGGATCTCTCTCTCTCTCTCTCTTAAAAATCAAATAGAATACAACTAGGATTGGATTGCATGGGCTGTACTGTCATTGTTTTAGCTCGTCATGCAATACTGTTCATGAATCATGAGAACAAGAACACTAAAAATGAAAGACGATGTTGCCTACATTATAGTTTCCTTGGATTTTTCCTAGAGTTGATAACTTAAAGAGTTTGTTGAGGCTTAAGGATAAAAAGAAAAAGGAAGAGACAATGATCACACATTGTATTGTAAGGATATGTGTGCTGAATAATTAAAATTTAAAACATAGATATCATTCATACATATAGGACCAAACTTCTTGTGATGAAAGCCAATATGTATCTTTCATTCTTTCCTACAAGATGCATTGTGTTTGACTGTATCCCACCCAACTTGGAGGGAAATAAGAGCATTCACAGCAGTGGAGTTATAATGCTATAATGCTAAAATTTAGCTTCAAAATCACAAAAAGAGCTTACAGCAGTGGAGCCATACTTATAAATTATAGATGAATTGCTACAGTGCACATCTATAAATAGATGTGCACTGTAGCACACAGCTAAAAAAAAATTATTTTTTTATTATCTTCTCTCTCTTCTCACATTAATAAAACATTTCCTTCTCTCTCTCTCTGTCTCTCCGGCTTCTCCTTTCTTCTTTCTTCCTCAAAATTTTTTTTTTTCCCTCTGGTATGCTCAGGCCAAAATCCAGTCGGTGGAGCTTGAAGAGCTCATCGCCGGCTTCTCCTTTCTTCTTTCTTCCCCTGCCCAGCGCCGAAAATGCCAACCCAAGCCCCCCACCCAGCGCTGGCCCAAGCCCTTGCCCAACGCCAACCCAAGCCTCTACCCAGCGCCGACCCAACGCCGCCCCAAGCCTCTACCCAGCGCTGACAACGCCGACCCAAGCCCCTGCCCAACGCCAGCCCAAGCCCCTTCCCAACGCCGACCCAACGCCGACCCAAGCCCCTGCCCAGCGCCGGCCTAAGCCCCTGCCCACGCCGTCGATCCACTGGCTATGGAAGTGGAATGATGTTTGATTTTTTTTTTTTTTTCTATAGGTTTGATGGCTGTAGTGGTGGGATGATGTTTGATTTTTTTTTTTCTTCTGTGGGTTTGATGGCTGTGGTGGTGGAATGATGTTTGATTTTTTTTTCTTCTGCGAGTTTGATGGCTGTGGTGATGGCGATGGTGGTTGTTGTGGCTATGGTTTGGTGGTACGGTGTTTGATTTTTTTTTTCCTGTGAGCTTGGTGGCTGTGGTGGTGGATTGGTGACTATGATGGTTGATTGGTTTTTTATTTTGTTTGTGGGTTTGGTTGTGTCTGTGTTGGTGGTGGTGGTGGTAGTGGTGGCTGTGGCTGATTGTAGAGGTGGCCGGTTGTGGTCGGTGCTGGGAAGTTTATTGGGTTGTAGGATATATTATTTTATTATAGGATATATTATTTTATTGTGATGTTTATATTATTTTATTGTGTTGGTAGTTAAAATAGATCCACTGCTGCAGCAAGTGTATAGTTATAATAGATAAAGTAACTTTTGGTGGAGTTAAAAAGCTAAATTTTTAGCTCCACTGCTGTGAATGCTCTAATGTGGGCAATGCCAAAAATGCTTAGTACCCTACACATATTACGAGGTTTTGTGCTAAGATCATGAAGACGCCTCTACCAAAAATAAGCCATCCAGTGCTTAATATATACAATTTTGCTTTATATGGCATATGCATGGATTTATTTGGTTCGCAGTCAATCTTCCTTCTAAATTAGATGGAGTTTGAATTCTTTGCTCCAAAAATAGGAGAGAAAAAAATAACAGCTTGTTGGCAACTTGGCATCACTAGTAGTTTCAAAGAACATGAAGATAATGTTTTGAGAAGATTCATTCTTTTTTCATCTGAAAACTATATATTAAGTATTAACTTCCGAAACATATTTTGCATAAAAACAACAAAATTTTAGAAAAAATTAAGATAGATAATATTTATTTGGTTTGCACTCTTGAGAGAGAGAGAGAGGCGCTGTGCATTCATTTAACTAATTTATTTAATTAAAGTTAGCTTTTATTTTCTCTAAGCAAATAAAGTAGCCAAACAAATGCATATATGCTTAGAGTACAATCATCAGCCTCAACAATTTAATATTTCAGTAAAATATTGGCTAAACTCAACCAAAACATCTTGCATCAATCTCAATACTTTGTTTGATTTTTTTTTAATGAACAATACCTCAATACACTTGTTGAGGTGCTATTCACCTAATAAAAGTATTTTTTATTCATTCTCACTTACTCTTTGTTGTTGTAATCTCTCTCTCTCTCTCTCTCTCTCTCTCTCTAAGGTCCTTCGGCAATGAGAAGTTGCCTTGTCATGAGATCGACGGGGTTCATCATGGATCAACAAGAAGTTGATTGTGTGGTCCTTTGGATGTGAGAAGTTGTCTCGTTGTGAGATCGATGAGGTTCATCTTGGATTCGAAGATGTTTGCGGAGTTGGGACATAAATCAGTGAAGCTTAGAGCTTGGATGTGGCGGTGTTTGGGTTGTTAAGATCAAGTTCTTCATGTTGATGGTTGGGTTTTTGGGTTGAATTTGGGCAAGGAGGAAAAGGGGGGAAAACGGCCTTGATAGGGACATTTTAATTATGCCAAAATGCAAAACTGACCTTCTAAGTTTCACCACTTTTCATTTTAATCCTTTGACTTTGGTTTTTGTCATTTCAGTCTTTTAAGTTTCATTTATTCTCAATTAATTCCTCCGTTAAACTACCATCCACGGTTTCCATTAAGACCACCAAAACGAAGCCATTTTGGCATTATTTTAATATTTTTACTTAATTTGAAAAAAAAAATTAAAAAAATTAAAAATTAAAAACAAACCCAGATAGTTTGAAGAACAAACGCCCACAAACACAACAAAAAAAAAAAAAAACCCTCAACTAGATCCCCTACCCAATCATTTAAGAGGAAGAGAAAGAGATTGAACTTACATAATAGTGTTTTCAGTGGATCTAGGAGGTTGAGAGATTGAGATTGGTGGCTCTGGCCAGTACTCAACACTCCGGCGAATCTCTCTCTCTCTCTCTCTCTCTCTCTCGATATCTCCTTCTCTCACTCACTCTCCTTCTCTCTCTCGCTCTAACACGTTCTCAATTTCTTTCTTTTTCTTTCAAACTATTGGGTTAGGGATTTGTTTTTTTCTTCAAATATGGTTATGTTTCTAGGTTTATTTTTAACTTTTGGGTTTTTATTTTTTTAAATCATCTAGCACACCACTTGTAACTTCATCTGTTACTAATGACCACAAAGAGTCTACTCCTAGCAAAGCAATCAAAGAGCATGCAAGTTCAATTGATGCATTGGGATTCCCTCACCACAAGACAATAGATGCAAAGATTTTGAAACCATACACATTAAGCTGGGTGTCAAGTGGGGATTGATTTTTTTTTTCTTCAATGTTGCTCTCCATACATTGCTATTTCTTCACATTAATTTATGGGTTTTAATTTTTTTTTTAAATTAACGATTTCTTAAAAATAATAAATAAATAATAATATAAATTAAAAAAAAAAAAAAGACAAAATTTTAATTTATGGGTTTTAATTTTTTTTTTAAATTAACGATTTCTTAAAAATAATAAATAAATAATAATATAAATTAAAAAAAAAAAAAAGACAAAATGACGTAGTTTAGCTATACATAACAGCAACAACTAATATATTGTTAACGGAAGACTTAATTGAGAATAAATGAAACTTAGAGGACCGAAATGATAAAACCCAAACTTAGAGGACTGAAATGAAAATTTGTGAAACATAGAGAATGAATTTTGCATTTTAGCCTTTTAATTAATTAAAATGGAATAGTGACATAGGATTAAGACTAATATAATAGTATGTGATAGTATATTAGCAAAAGTGACAAAGTGAGGTTTTAAGACCAAATTTAGTTAAGAAAGCATTGAGGTTGAAGTAAACGCTCTCAAGCAAACTATATATGTGTCACTTCCAAAACACTTTCTAAAACCTCATATTAAGTAGATAGGTGACCAAAATATTCTTATTTCCTATATGAATAATTCATGGTTGGTTTAATCCTTACTATTGTTATTACTTTGACCCAAATTTTGTGAATTTTAGTTCCACCCCAAGAGAGAGGAAATAATTGAAATGATTTCATTAAAAAAAAAAGAAAAACTGAAAATTGGAAAATTTTAAAAATACGAATAATAGGTAGTCATGAGATTAATCAAACTTTAGAGATCCCCCACCCCAAATTTTTTTTTTTTTTTTTTGGAGTAACTTTAGCCTAGTTTTAGGATATAGAGGTAGTATGTATTGTGCTAGTCGTGGACACCATCACCATGTAAGGCTTATGGTCTGTTTGGATTGGGGGGGAAGAAGGGAAAGTAAAGTAGAGTAGAGTAAATTTTGCCCATATTTTTAATCAATTTTACTCTACTCTCCTCCACTCTCCCTCCTTCCCCCCTCACTCCAAATAGGCACTTAGAGTTAGAGAGGTGTGGTACTCATGTTCCATAGTTCTTAGAAGGCATTAATGGATGGATAAACTTCCACCTTCTCAAAAGAAAAAAACCTTCCACCTTGAAGCTTTCCTTTTTTGAGATTTTGTTTATTTATTTTCATTTTAGACAAATTAACTTAGGTAAAAATCAAACAGGATAAAAAAAACATATCATGGCCTTTGTTTGATGTCAACACTCATTATGAGTTACCTAAATTGTTCTTTAGGAGATATAAATTTTAGGCAACAATTATGAATATTTAAAAATAATTCAACCTATTGTAAAAAAGAAAAAAGAAAGAAATTGTGATGGCCATCGATTAGTTAGCTAATCAATAGAAAGCAATAATTAATAATAAATAGTTTCGATATATATTTATATCAAACATTTTGTAAAGATGAAAAAATAAATAAAAATCTATTTTTTGTCTTAACGTTAAAATCCCACTATTAGAGCATTAGCAACCAATCCCCTTAAAACAACTTCTATAGCAAAGAAGCCAAAGTTAAAATAATTTGAGTCTCAGCTAACGAGGGCTACTATAACAGCCCACTGTAGCTTAAAACTCAAAACAAAAAATAATTTTTTATGTAGGGTGTTAAAAAGAAATTAATATATTGATGGTTGTGGTTGTTTTTTATTGTGTAAGATATATTATTTTATTGTGTTATTTATATTATTTTAATGTGTTAAATATTAAAATAAAATCTTTGATGTTGGGTGTATTATAAAGTAAATTGTTAAAATAGATAAAATTGCTTTTTTTTTTTTTTTGAGTTGGTAAATGCTAAAAATTATAAAAGTGTGTTGAAACATTTTCCATTGACACAGAAAACCACTAACATGTCTAGCAAGGTTTTGAGTTAAAGCAATACTTTTCTTTTTTTTGAGAAACCACCCTCGCAAAAGAGGGGGGAGGAAATCATTTGATTACTTCAAATAAGTATACATCTTTCACCCCTGAAGGAACGTCCTCCATCCAGGATTGGAAATTAACAAAATTACATGCCATTCTAGCCATTCCATGGGCAACTCTATTGCCCTGCCTATGGGTATGACTAAAGAGAACACTCCCAAACGATGAAGATAACATCTTGATATCCTTAATAATGTGGCCGAAGCTGGAAGAAGACAACCCACCTCTGTTGAGGGCTTTTATGATAATCTCTGAGTCTCCTTCCAATATTATCTTGTTAAAGCCGAGATCCTTTGCAAAGCAGAGGGCACCCCGAGCTGCCAACACTTCCACTATCTCTACAGATGTAGGCAGTGGAATGGGTTATGTAAAAGCAGCCATAACTAGATCCATGTCATTTTGGATTATTGCTCCCAAACCTGCGGAGCTGGTGTTACTAGATGTTGCTCTGTCGAAATTGATTTTCACCCAATTCGAAAGAAGTGGCAACCATTTTGAGACTTTAGGATGAGAGGGAGCTTTTGGAGGATTAAGGGAGGATTGGTGGAATTCCTAGAGGCTATCCGTTGCCAATTGATTGATTATACTTAGAGTAGCAGCAGTGTCACCCACACGAAGTTTGTTGCGTCTAGACCAAACCTAGTAAGCTGTCATGGTGAGCAAATCCAACAAATTGCACCTCTCTATACACCGTTGTAGCACATCAAGGAAGCAAGAGACCTTAACTGCTTCATTAATTAGCAAATCAAAATGCACATTCCAGACCTGTAATAGGGAGGGACATGAACAAATGGCATGCGCTGTGGTTTCTGGTTCCAAACCGTAGTTTGAGCATATTCAATAGGGATCTTCCTTTTCCTAAGATTTGACTTTGTCGGCAATGAATCTGACCTAGCTCTCTAAATTAGATTCTTAACTCTGTTAAGGACTTTTAGATTCCAAATACCCTTCGATAACCTTTTTGTATTAGTGAGGTCTGAGGATCTAGGTTGGTCATTTAGATCCATGTCCAACAAGAGGAGATAACCAGACCTTACCGAGTATACACCATCACTGTTCAACAACCAAGTTATCACATACACACAGTCGTCAAAACTGAGGGGGATGGCCTTGATTAACAAAGCTTCATGGGGGAGGAAATTCATATCAATAGCCTCCTGGGACCAACAATGCCGCTCACTATCAATAAAGGTTGAAACCTTTTCGTGGCTGTCAAAAAAATTAGGAGTGAAGAGAACTTTCTTGAAACTAGGGTCAAGTAGCCAATTATCATGGTAGATCCGGATTGATGACCCATTGCCTACTCTCCATAACAAGCCTTTTTGGACTAAATCTCTGCCCTTAAGGATGCTCTTCCATGCAAAGGACCCAATCCCTTCCTTCACCTCAAGAATGCTACCTGTTGGGAAAAATTTTGCTTTGAAGAATCTATAGAACAAGGAGTCCCCTTTTGTTAGCAAGCGCCAAACTTGTTTCACAAGCATCGCATCATTAAATTTCTGAAGATCTCTAAAGCCCATGCCTTCAAGATTTTTTGGCTTACAAAGGGTGCTCCATTTGGACCAATGGATTTTCCTTTGCTCACCCCTTTGACCCCACCATAATTTCTTGATCAAGGATTCTATTTCATTGCAAAGGGTGATAAGGAACTTGAAGCAGCTTATGGCATATGTTGGTATCGCTTGGATGACCGCTTTGAGAAGCACTTCTCGGCCTGCTTAAGAAAGGAGCCGCTCTTTCCACCCTTAAAGTTTAGCCCAAAAATTTTCCTTAATGTACCTGAAACTTGCTTTCTTGTTTTTCTCGATTAGAGTAAGTAAACCCAGGTATTTCTCACATTGCTTTACTACTTGGACACCGAGTGATGCTTTGATCTGGTTAAGGGTGTCCGGGTAGGTAGACTTACTAAAGAAGAGGCTTGTTTTGTGCATATTTAGGAGTTGCCTTGATGTTTTCTCATAGCAAGCAAGGAGAGACTGAATTTTCTGACATTCTTGCATGGAGGCTCGGCAGAAAATAAGGCTATCATTAGCGAAAAATAAATGAGCGAGTCTTGGCCCTTTCTTGCAAATGGAGACCCCACAAATATGGCCCTCAGCAGCCGCTTGGTGTAGTAGGTTGTGAAGACCTTCTGTGCATAAAAGAAACAAATAGGGGGAGAGTAGGTCCCCTTGTTTGATGCCTCGTGATGGTTGGATCACATTTGTAAGCTCTCTGTTTATAAGAATGGAGTAGCTCACTAACGTAATGCATTTTATCAATAATGCCACCCACATTTCATCAAAACCCATTTTTCGCATAATCTTTTCAAGATAAGGCCACTCAACTCGATCGTAGGCCTTACTCATGTCCAACTTTAAAGCCATGTAACCCGCCTTACCAGATTAGTGGTTTTTCATATAGTGAAGGGTTTCGAATGCCATGAGAACGTTGTCTGTGATGACTCTCCCTGCTTGGAAAGCACTTTGGTTCTCGGATACTACATCGGGGAGGACTGCCTTAAGTCTATTGGCAAGGACTTTAGAGACAAACTTATATATTACGTTGCATAGGCTGATTGGCCTGAACTCAGTCATATTTTCTGGAGATTTTACTTTAGGGATCAAGGTAATATTGGTATGATTAATCTCATTAGGTATTTTGCAATTATTTAAACAATCTAGAACTGTAGAGCATACTTCATCACCAATTAGAGACCAAAAAGATTGATAGAAAATGGGGGGCATACCGTCAAGGCTTGGTGCCGTGGTGGGTTCCATTTGATCGATGGCTGCCTCCACTTTATCTGTCGAGAACGGCCTAAGAAGATGGTCATTTATTTCCTGGGTAATTGAGGGTTGGACTGCCTCCAAAACCGCATCAAATTCTGTGGAATGAGTTGTGGAGAACAGAGTTTGGTAATATTGGGAAGTAATCTCTTTAATCTGGGGGTCTTTAGAGCACCAAACATTTGACTCATTTCTTAAGCCCAAAATCCTATTCCTTCGAAATCTCTAGGAGGCTTTACTGTGGAAGTATCTTGTGTTTCGGTCTCCTTCTTTCAAAAAGAGAGTTCTAGATTGTTGATGCCACATTTGGCATTCTTTATCCAGCAAACCATTAAGTTCTGCTTGCAAAGCCCAAACTAAATTTTCATCCCCCTTTCCTTTTGCAACTTCTAGTTCAGCTTTGTTTAGCCTTTTTGATTTTGTATCAATTGTTTTTGTAATGCTCCCAAAGGATTGTCGACTCCAAGAAAGGAGTTTGTCACCGCAATGTTTGAGTTTACCTGCTATCAAAGTCATTGAAGCTCCCGGAGAGGGCTGTCTCCATGCATCTTTCACTGTCTGACTGCAACCCCCATCATTGAGCCACATCTTTTCAAACTTGAACGGCCTATTCAGCTTTGGGGTAATACCATCCGGGTTGATGATTATTGGCTTATGATTTGCTGAGTGGGTCTGAAGATGGTGAATAGAAGAGCCCGGGTTGAGGAAGGACCATTGATTGTTGGCCACAGCCCGATCGAGTCTCTCAAACACCATACCCAGCCTTTTACCTTTCCAAGTAAATTTATCTCCCAAAAACCCTAGGTCCCTGAGCCCACATTCGTCTGGGACATCGCAAAAAGCTTTCATACATCCTTCCTGTCTCGGACCAAGACCCAATTTTTCATGAGACTAGAGAATCTCGTTGAAGTCCCCTACGTACAGCCAAGGGAGGGAAATACTGCGATGGAGAGACCTAATCAAGGACCAAGTTTCAGGTTTACTAGCTACATCAGTAAAACCATAAATGCCTGTAAAACGCCATTAGGTTGCTGGATTACGACCAACAATGGAGTCAATATGATTGGGGGAAGAAGAGATTACCTCTATATGAACTGACTTTTTCCAAAATAGAGCTAAGCATCCCGTTTTATTTATCTGGAGGATGATCCAAAAACAGTCAAACAAAAGCTCCCCACACAATCTTTTCAAACGGTCTTCACCTACCCAAGTCTCGGCCAAGAAAAGGGTAGTGGGATCTTGTGCTCGAACCAGAGATCTGAGTTCTCGAATGGTACGTCGGTTCCCAAGCCCGCACATGTTCTAGCAGAGCTAACTCATTGGGCTCGGCCGGGCTGGAGTGCAGCTGATGCCGTTGGACAAAGGTTGTCATTTTGGGTATTGCCGAGTGGAGCTTTGTGTTTATATGGAGTGAGTTCATCATGAGATGAAGGGTAGAGTCGTTTGCCAAAAGAAATATCCAGCGTTTGGTCCTCTGAGAGAAAATAGGGCCTTTGAATAGAGGTCCATTTCTTTTCTTCATGGGCTAGAAGATGAGGAAAGGCCTGTTTCAGGTTTGTAATGTCTTGAAGGGCCGTGAGTTTAATGGGTTGAAGGGGTAAGGTGCATGAGTCTAGGCTTGAGTCCAACTTAGAATAAGGCCCACTAGAATCCACTTGAGTGGTCTCATTGTGATCAAAGCGGAAAATATCCTGATCAATCTCATGGATTAGGTGCTTAAAATCCTTGGTGGAGGGAAACTTCGTAGTGGGGTCATCTTTTGAAATTGATTTGTCCTGTGGGACACCTAATTTTTCGAGATTGTACCTTGTGATGTCTTTCGCATTTAATGTTGACAGAGGTGGTGGGGTGGACATCAAGGTAGTTTCTAAGGACACCATGGATGGTTAAGGATGCTGATCAGAAGAGTAATGGCTTGGGTTTTCCATGGCTTTCTTCTTGAAAAAAACCAAGCACATTAATTACATTCTTACATAAAGCTTGGAAAGGTAGGGCCCTAAGCCAGGGGCCAAATTGTTGATCTTCTTGCCGAAGTGAGCCTTCACTGTCAATCCATTTATTGCAATCTTTATCTCCACAGTTGAGAAGCCCACACCAATAGCACAAGTTAGGCAGACGCTCGTATTTAAATGAAACCCAGTGTTCTCTACCATCCTCCAACGTGATGAGTCTACCCCTACAGAGAGGTAAGGAAATATCAACAATTACCCTCACTCTGATGAAACTACCGCCGTCACTATCCGGGGCGTTTAAAGGGTGGATGACGGATCCAATGGCTTCACAAATTTGCTCTGCTACTTCTCTATTTTTGAATCTAACTGGGATATCAAAGACTTGCACCCAGAAAGCTACCTGTTTCAAGTCTAAAGGGCTTAGGGATATCACCATTAAGTGCTTATCAAAGGACCAAGGCTCCAATTTGAGAATCCGATTTACATCTCCCGTATTATCGAAGGAGAAGAGAATCAAATGGTTGCCAAGATTTTTTATTTTAAACCTTGTTTTGGCTCTCCAGAGAGGAGTGAATGTGTTGGCGATAGCTTCAATGTTAAGGGGGTGTTTAGTTAGGAACCTAGCTGTGATGGCAAACTTCGATAAAGCTTGCTCTTTTTTCAGACGAAGCCCCGATCCTTCCCTTTCAGAGAGGGAGAGTGAGTTCTAGTGTTTTGTAATGTCCTTCATTGCTGTCGTCTCGAAGCTTAGAAGCAAATCTATGTGTATCCCAGACTCCTGAGAAAATAACCCAATAGCCTTGAGATAACGTTGTTATCACAAGTTACTAACTCTCCTTCACCAGGAAGGGACAACAGTGCCACTACCAAGGCGAAGTTTCCAGAGGAAGACTTTCCTAGCGAAGGGCAACCCTTGGGGTGTTCGTTTTTAACTTAGTTAAAGCATTACCTTTTTTTTTTTTTTTTTTTTTTTTTGGAGAAACCAGACTCGAGAGTCTGCTAGATTGATAAAAACAAAGATTACAAAGCATCACGAGAAATAAGAGGAGCTATGTCATCAGGCACGGATTCCATCCATACTTGGAGCTCATTGCCAGATTTAGAGTTTCTAGCAAGAAAGTGGGCAACTAAATTGCCTAGATGTTTTACATGAACAAAATTGCAAGAGCGAAGACCACGTGCAAGTACAAGGGAGGCCAGGATGACAAGACCAAATTCAGGATGGTTAGACTCGCCACTACGTAGAGCATTAGTTACAATTTCTAAGTCACCCTTAAGAGTAGCATAAAAAATACACAATTCCTTAGCAAACAGGATAGCTCTTCTACATGTAAGAGCTTCCACCGAGGCCATAGCAAGAGGAAGGGGGACTCTCTCAATTAACGCACCAATCACTTTACCCTCCGCATCCTGGATGACCACACCCAAGCCCGCCACACCAAGATCCTCGAAAATCACTCTGTCATAGTTCACTTTATAGATTGGGGAGATAGGAGAGATCCACCAGACTTGCCCAGCAGGCACAGGGGGGAAGTGGGATTTTTGCGGAACCTGGGCAGTGGAAAATTCATGGAGGAGCCATAAGACCCTGGGACGGATATCTTGGTATGCAAAAGATCTCTCCTGCATCTGGTCTGCATTTCCTTTCTCCCAAATTAGCCAAAACATCACAGCCAAAAGGTCCGTGTCAGAACCACCATGATTCGTGAAAACCAACTCGAGGAGGTCTGCAAATTTGGAGAACTTATACTTGAGTAGATTTTTCCTTAACCTATCAGCTTCCTAGACAGGCATTAGAGCAAGGCAACCCCACAAAGCATGAATAGTATCCTCAAAAGCTGACTTACAGCCAGGGTAGGAAACCGATAGGACCATTTGCCTTTTCCACAGGTTATATAAAGTAGGGGTTGCCTTATTTGCTGCCTACCACAACAGGTGCTTTATCTTGTGAGGTACTTGTAATGACCAAATACCTTTCCACATATGGCTACGCCTCCTTTCAGAGTCCGAGCAATTAGGGAGGGACAGTCTCTCAGTCAAAGCTAATAGCTTATAGGCACTGCGAGTTATGAACACACCTTGGTTAGAGGGAAGCCAAACCTACTTGTTAGTGATATTATGGATACTCAAAGGGATACCAGAGATGATTTCAGCTTCATGAGTTAAGAATTTAGTTTTAATCAGATCAAAGTTCTATGTGTGGGACACTTCATCAATCAACGCATTAACATTAGAGTCAGAGCGGAGGGATGAAAGTGGGGAAGCAACACAGCTACTGTATAGGCTTGGCAACCGTTTATCACCTCTGACTTTAATGGACTTACCATCTCCAACACGCCAAACGGCCCAAACCAAACCCAAATCAATAACCCATCTAGCTTGGGCTATGCTCTTCCATGCGTATGACCCTTTACTTGAGCTATTTGCCTCCATAATTGAGCAGTTCGGAAAATTTTTTGCCTTGAAGACCCTATGAAATAGAGAATTCTCATTATCCTTTAGACACCACACATGTTTGGCAAGGAGGGAGTCATTGAATTTGCTTAATTCTCTAAACCCCATCCCCCCTCCCCCTCACTTTTTGGGAGGCATAACTTCTCCCAATTGGCTGAGTGAATTCATTTTTGTTCACCACGGTAGCCCTACCAAAATTTTCTAATCAAGCACTCAATTTCATTGATAAGCCCTTTCGGCATTTTGAAACACGACATGGTATAGGTGGGGATCGCCTAGATCACTGCCTTGATCAAAATCTCCCTACTCGCTTGAGATAATAACTTTTCTTTCCACCCCTTTAACTTCTTCCAAATCCGCTCCTTAATCATACTGAAGGATTTCTTTTTTGCCTGGCCAATCAAGGAGGGGAGGCCAAGATATTGCTCATACCTTTGGACGGCTAGAACTGCCAAGAAAGTTTTAATTTCAGCCTATGTCTGAGTGGGCGTGTTAGAGCTGAAGAATAGGTTAGTTTTTCCTCGATTTATATTTTGACTAGAGGCCCTTTCATACTTCAAAAGCATTTCTTGGATTTTTCGGCAATCAAAGATGGAGGCATGGTAGAAGATAAGGCTATCATCAGCAAAAAGTAAGTGAGAAATTCGGCGGCCAGCCGGGCATAGTGAGACACCCCTCAAACTGCCATCATCTTCTGCTTTTTTCAAAAGACCATGCAACCCTTCAGTGACCAACAAAAATAGGTATGGTGACAGTGGGTCACCTCGGCGGAGACCTCTTTGAGGAGAAATAAGACCGTGTGGTTGCCCATTTAGCAGGATAGAGTAAGATACGGATCTTATGCACTTGGAGATTAAAGAAATCCATCTACTGCTGAATCCCATTTTCACCATGATTTTTTCTAGGAAAGCCCATTCAACTCGATCGTAGGCTAAGTACATATCGAGCTTCAGAGCCATTTGCCCCATCTTTCTAGTACGCTTGGCCTTTATGTAGTGAAGAGTCTCATAAGCTATCGGTATATTGTCAGTAATGAGGCGACCTGTTAAGAAAGTGCTCTGAGTTTCCGAAATCAGTTGGGGAAGAAACTTTTTTAAATGATTAGCAAGCACCTTCACAATAAGTTTATACAGCACATTATTGATGCGAATCTCAATCAACACGCTTTGAGACCCAACAAAAATATTGGAATACTTACCCAAGAAAACTAAAATTCAGATTTTTTATAGAAACCCTGACCCAACGTTTATAATCGAAATGCGAACCAAAGGTATAAGTGTAACACCTTGACCCAATGATTATAATTGAATCACAAACCAAAGGTATAAAGTTTGAACTCCACAAGGAAGAATCCCTGATAAGTTCATAGTTCTTAAAGAACCAAAAGAAGAGAAAAACCTTACCTTTTCTGATTTTCTATTCAATAATGTCTCTATTACAATGGGTGCATGTTATTTATAAGACGTGACTGGAAATAGAAAATATAAAAAACGTACTAAATAATAAAACCCTAAATAAAAGTTGATTTGGTCTGAAATTAGAGATCCAAAATAGGAAAAATAGCTAAAAACGTTCTAAATAACAAAAGCTTAAAATTAAGGTAGATCTGGTCCAAAATTAGATGCTCCAGACTAGGAAAAATATTTATTAACTGATATGGAGTTGGAAAATCAACCAATCATTAATCCATGCCATAAATCATGCCCAATTAAGCAAGATTAGCCCTCAATAGCTTGGATTAAATTTATTACGCCTTCATCTTCCTTTGAGCCAAGTTTGGAATGTGCTCCGTTAGAATCAGCCTAAATCTCTTGAATCAGCCCATTAAGTGCTTCTTTGATCTTTTTGGATCTTGCTTTAGTAATAGGCCCAACTGGAACATGTAATGGATCCTTGAATGCTTGTTGATTCTCATCAATTACTCAAACTAATTAGCCTGAAATCCGACATTTGCCTTGAACTTTTGATTTTTGGAATGAGAGTAAGGAAAGCGTGGTTAAGGTCATTAGGGAGATTACCTGAATTTAGCACACCCAGGATAGCATTAGAGACATTCGAGCCAATTTTTGGCCAAACGTTTTATAAAATAGGGGCAGAAGCCCATCTGGACCAGGGGTTGTATTGGCTTTCATTTGCCTAAGAGCAATTTGTACTTCCGAGGAATCAAAAGGGTGGAGCAGGCTCGCATTCATGCCCTGGGTAACCCAGGGCTCAACACCCTCGAGAACTTCATCAAACTCGGTAGGTCAAGACGAAGAGAACAGAGAAGAATAGAAACCATTAAGCAGTTCACCAACTATATTCTCATCCTCCACCCAAGTACCATATTCATCTTCAAGACCAGAGATGAAATTTTTCTTATTCCTTTCAGTGGCACGGCTGTGGAAATGATCGCCATGTCTGAGCCAATTTGTTTTAGCTCTCTGGTTCCACATGCACTCCTCTAATTCCATCAACTTATCAATTTCCTCCCTAAGAACCTTGACTTGACCAATGCCCTGACCAATAATAGCTTTAGATTCTGCCTTTGCCAACAACTTTCTTTTACAAGTTAGAGACCCTTTAACATTGCCAAACACATTCTTATTCCATAATTTCAGTTGAGATTGACAGTTACTAACCTTATGCAAAACTTGTCTCATAGGGTCACCAACGAGGCACAAATCCCAGGCAATATGGACCACCCTTTCACACCTCACATCCTTAGTCCATATCTCTTCGAAACGGAAATGTTTTTTAGGGCGGAAAAAACGACAATGCACATAATCAGAGCATAGCCAAATAGGCTTATGGTTTGAGGAAAAGTCGGATAGGTGGTGTAAGTGGATAGACAGAAACAAGAGCAACCATTCCGCTGAAGCAATTGCTCTGTCTAACCTAACCCATGCAAGGGGGCCATCAAACCTATTATTGCACTAGATGAATGGTAGCCTAGTAAACCCAATGTCCTTAAAGCCACAAAAATCAAGACAATCTCTAAAGACTTGCATCTACTTATTCGATCTTAAAGGACCCCCCCAGACTTCTTATCCAACCTTGTGATTTCGTTAAAATCGCCAATACAAACTCAAGGTAAGACAAATTGGGAGCTGAGATGGTGAAGTAGGGACTAAGAATCTTCTCGATTGATTGTCTTCGGAACTCTGTAAAACCCCGTAAACCGCTAGGCGTCATCAATCCTTGGATTTACCACTACGTCAATGTGGTGAGGGGAGAAGGTGTGAATATGAAAGTCAAGATCATTCATCCAAAATAGAGCCAGACCGCCACTAAGATTTCTTCTAGGGACAAGGAACATGTTATCAAACTTCAAACGGCAACGAATCTTCTCCATGTACGAATTTTTCTTTTTGGTTTCCATCAGGAAAACCAAGTTGGGTCCATTAGCTCTCACTAACTCAGAAAGCTCTCGAACTCGCTGCCGGTTCCCAAGCCGGCGGTAGTTCCAGCTTAGGTAATTCATGGTGTCTGGCGTGGCTGAGTAATAGCCAACGCTAATGGAGAACCATCAACGTTAGTACCATGCTGGAGGGACGCTTTACGTTTTTTTACTTAAGGCTTTAGGTCTTCAAGAGCAGGCCTTACCTTGTTTAAATCACCCATATTCTCATCTGAGGGGTTATTAGTAGGCTGCCTATCAATTCTAGTCCACTTACCTTGGGTTGTAGCTTTAGACTTATTCATAGGCCCATTTACATTAGAAATGGCCTGGAAAGAAGGCCTCGTGCAACTAGCAGAGAACGCAAATGTGTGTCTCATCCCATTTTCCTCTTGGGGCCCAATATCACCCACCAAAGGGAGACTTACAGAAGTTCTAGTCTTGGGACCTTCACCCGCGGGAAGCTTCTTAGGGGGGGGGTTTGATTTTGCATTAATTACCACATTAGAGAGATCCACACAAGGTGGGACCACGAGATCAGCATCTAATCCCAGTTCACTGTCAATCAATTGTAACATCCTTTCAAAACTTTTTGGATTACCTAGCAAGGACTTAGCGTGTACATTACTTACAGACGCCACAACCGAGCTTACCTTATTGGGATGGGTGGAATCAGCTTTTGCCACCTCGACTACCATGCCAGAAAGGTGACCGGTCGGACTTTTTGAGACCAGCAGAGTCTTTGTTTGGAGCGTGAGCGAACCATCCCCACACTTCGGCACTGATGCAGAGCTCTTTGGTTTTCGACTAGCAAAGTTTATCTCAGCCCTTATCCATGGGCCAAATTGACCCTTTTCCATGGATGCCTTATTCCTATTACTAAGCCACAAATTACAGTCCCTATCCTCATGCATCAAGCTAACACACTAGTAGCAAAAATTCGGGAGCCGTTCATAGCGGAAGGATGCCTAACCAATCCCAACGCCTTTATCCCAGAGCTTCCGCCCCCTACTCAAAGGCTTAGACACATCAATGGAAACATGAACACGGAGAGCGCGACCAATGGATACATTCTCATTAGCATCAGCCACACTTATTACTTTACCATTGGATTTTCCTATGGACAACCCTAGCTCAGGAGTCATACTTTTGATGGGGAGGTTATGGATCTAAACCCAAAAAGCACACTCAATAAAAGAGAGGGATGAAATGGTTGTAGAGTCTTCGATCCTTTGAAAGAGCACCAAATGTTTGTCATAGGTCCATGGTTCATACTCCATGACCCTTTCTAAATCAACATCATTTTCGAATTCGAACACCAATTTATTATCTCCCATCTCATGGGTTCGAAAAGGTTTACGAGTACGCCATAGCGGCTGAAAGTTCTAATCATCGCCTCTTTATTAATCATACGATGCGTTAAAAATTTTCCAGCCCAAAGTGATCTGGAGTCCCCAAATAATTTTGGCACCTCAAGGCCGAGCTCCTCATCCGCGGACAGAGAGAGATTCTTCCACATACTTTGCACTTCTTCCATGAGGGAAACCACGATACCACTGAAAAAAAGGATTGAAAAACACAGAACCACCCTACCACTACCCTGATGGGACGTGAAGGATGCACAAACACCTAAACAAAGAAAGGGATTCACTATTCTACAAGTTCTAGAGAGAGCGTCGCTCAAACCCTATCACAAGAGAAACCCTTATTTAAAGCATTACCTAACTTATGAGTATAAGCAAAAACAATGTGACCAAAGGTAGTTAAAGAAGACTGGATATCAAAAATCAAAGTGAAAGATTCTTCCTTCCTCCTCAAGGCTTTAATATATAGACTCACTCCATTATATTTTTATTATTATTTATAGATAAATTTAGAATTCGTACTAGTTTAACTTTGCCTACCTAATACAAGAAACATTTATTTTTAACAGAGATTGGCATTTGTACTTTTGTAGTATGGGAAATCATAATGATATATCCTCAATAATCAATTACTTATTGTGTTCAATTCTAAAAAAGAAAAAAGAAAAAAACTTATTGTGATTACTTAGTTACTCTCCTATCAAAAAAAAAAAAAGGTAAATTTCACAAACCTACTTTGAGATTTGTGAAAAGAACAATTAGGTCCAAAAAATTCTAAAACCCACCAATTTGGTCCTTAAAAGAAGTGGCAAGAGCCTATTTCCAAAAACTCATCTCCATCATCGATTTCTGCCACAGCCGTGGAGCCTAACACTGTGATCTCAAGCCAGAGAACTTGCTTTTAGACAAAGAAGGTAATTTGAAAGTCACTGATTTTAGTCTCAACACTTTCACTGAGCATTTAAAACAAGATGGGCTGCTACACACAACGTGTGGCACACCGGCTTATATGGCGCCGAAGGTGATTGGAAAGAAAGGCTACAATGGTGCTAAAGCTCTCTGGGTGGTTCAAGTCTGATGGTTGTGGGTGTGGGACCTGTGGGTGACATGGGTTTGTTGGGAGGTGGTTTTCATAGCCAGATGTGGGTGTAGGTGATATGGGTTTGCTAGGTAGTGGGTGATACAAGTTTGCTGGGTGGTGGGTTTTCTAGCAATTGTGGGTGATATGAGTTTGTTCGGTGGTGGGTTTTGCCGGTTAAGAGAGATCTGAGAGAGATAACTCAGATTAGGGAGAGGGAGAGGAATAGAGATAGAATAGAGAAAGTGAAAGAAAGTTAGGGACAAAATTGTCTTTTGAGGACTAAATTGGTAGGTTTTAGAATGTTTTGGACTGTTGGTATTATCACAAACCTTCCCTGAGGTTTGTGAAATTTACCCAAAAAAAAAAGAAATTACTTAATTACTCAATCTTCCATTAGGAAAAAGAAAAAAAAAATCAATCAATCAATCATTGTTAGAGGTGAGGGTGTGTGTGATATCTCATTTTGATACATGGGATCACTTATTGCAAATCTCCAATAATGCAATACCCTGTACAATGTACACATGCATGGCCATGGACTGTGCCATGTGATGCAAACGCCGTTAATCATTCACCAAACGAAGTTGGCTTTAGGGTCTGTTTGAGATTCACTTATTTTGTTAAAGTTGAAAACTTTTTGATGAAAGTACTATAGATAAAGGTAAAAGTTAGTTGAAATAGTATAGTGGGACCCATTGGCCCAGCCTAATAACTCATAATTCATAACAAAAATATATAGGAAGTGTATGAAGGATTGATCTTGAGATATGATAAAGGAATTTCTTAAGAGAACTCCCTCAACCACTAAGATACCCAAAATAATTTTACTAAATTTAGTTTACTAAATATATATTTTTCTAGTAGTCTATAAAATTTTAATTAACCATTTGACGTTTTTTTTTTATTAAAGATAAAAATAAAAATAAAACTATTTAAAGCCTTAATAAATAAAAAATTAAAATAGGTTTCTATCAACAAAACTAAAAATTAAATAGATTTGACTGTAAAAAAAATTGTAATTAAGTATTAAATTCTTTAATTTTTTCCTTTAAAAAAATAGATTGATTATTTCCTTATAAAAAATTGGTTCTTTCCTTATAAAAATAATAAAATAATATGCTAACACAAGCCCATGGGTAACCCATTAGACCCAACCCGATAGCCCAGCTCACTAAAGACAAAATAGGCATTGCCCATGGATAGGGTCATGGGCTAAGGTTTCCTCTTTCGGCCCAGTCCGACCTGGCTCGTTAACTAGTTAATAGCCCATTATGCCCAGCCCATTATGCCCATGGGCCAAGTAAAAATGGGCCAGGCTGGCCCGACCTAGCCCATTGATAACCCCTTAAAAAATAAGCTGAATAGTAAAATAAGTTTACAAAATTAATCATGCCAAACAGGCACTTATTCTTTCCTTTCATGTGTAGAACCTCTACTGATCTATTTGTATTATCTTTCCCAAAATATGAAATTAAGTACATGTTTTGTCCCCTATTTAAAAAAAAAAGTACACTTCTTCCCCCTGAAAGGTTGGATTTATTTTTTTTACCTTTACTTTTCAAATTTTTTTCAAAATTTTCATTTGAACCTTTTATGTTTAATTTTGTTTTAATATTAGTCATATTGTTAATTTATGTTAATAATATGACAATTTCATATTAGTTTTACAACCCATTTTTGTTAGTAATTAATTGCTAAGTGTCATTCATTAAAGACATGTCATCCATAAATTATCAGTTGTCATCAAACTACAAACAAAGATAGACAGTAGAGGCAATACGAAATGAAATTCGACATGAATGACTAAAAATGAACATTTTTGAAATATAAACGGCCATAATAAAAATAATCTCAAACTTTGAGTGAAAGTATATTTTAATTGTTATTTCCATTTTTTTTTTTTGTTAGATGGAGTATTTTTTGCAGCACTTCGGTTATTTATATAAAGAAAGTAAAAAATATATGGAGAAAAACATTTTTTTAAACTTTTATTTAATTGGTTTTTTTTGTTGATGATGAAAGACAAATAAAATAAGGTGGAGGCCACCAACCTTGACCTAAGACTAGAGGCAACTGACCCTCCAAACACCGCCCCCTATATGGTCTAATTTTGTACATTTGTATGTATTTTTATTTATTTATCGAGATATATATATATATATATATATTTTATGTCAATTTTTTTTTTGGGAGGGGGGGGGGGAATGCTATTTTTTTTTTTATCAATATTTTGTTTAAGATTCAATATTTATAAAAGAGGGACATATAATTAAACATAAAATATAAGAAGCAATATTCGAATTGAAAAAAAAAATGGTCAACTTTCTAAAATTTTAAAGCTCAAATAAAGTGTTAAGAGCTCAAATTTTCTATGTAACAATTTGTTTTTGTTTTTATTAAAAAAGCAGTGTATTATTAATGACATTTGAAAAGAATTATATAATAAAATGTATAATTTGATATTGTTTTCAAGTTAAACTTTGATATTATTTATGCATAAATGGTTACTATAGAATTGTAGTTATAATTTGATAATTTTGTGATTTTAACGAAAATTGACATAAGAAATAAATTAATACTTGATGTTTATCTAATTACTAAAAATCAACATAAGCAGTGCTCTTCTTTATTTTTGAAGGTGACTCTGAACTTGTGATCAAGACTCTCAATAGTGAAGATGACTCTCTTTCCCCTTTCAGACGTATTGCTCACAAATTAGCTAAACATGCTAGATATGTTTGAGGTTTCTCAGTGTAGATAGAGGATGTTCCTCCATACCTCTATTCTGTACTTTTACCCGATAACGTTTAGTTTTCTATCAATGAAATTCCAAGATTTTATTCTCAAAAAAAAAAAAAAAAAGTTAAAAAAATTGTGAGATTATCATTATCAATATAGATTGTTGCATTTGATAAGTATGAACTTTATTTTCCACCACGTTACAAATGTTAAATATGTGTGTGTATATATATATCCTATAATTTGAAGGATAAAGATAGGAGACTGGTAAGTTATACTAATTTACTAAGTGCAACATATTTTCTTAATAAGCTATATAATATTTAAGATTGTGGATTCCACATCAATGAGGGTTGTTAATTTGTAACATGGAACCTATTGACTAACATGAGGCTTAATTATATCATCGAACTTTACAATCTTATTGAGAAAATTATTACTTTCATTCATGGACTCTTTGTATCTTTTCATATATGGGTGGGCTGTGTATGCATTGATCTATACGTGGAAGTGCGGAACTCATCTCATGTAAGAGAGAAGAGAAGTATATATTAAGCTATATATATATATATATATATATCTAATAGTTCCTCCATTACATATCACTAAAGTGAATGCTTTCGTTCTTCTATGTCTATTTTTAGATCAAAATGTGCTAATATGATTCCCTTGACATCAATGCATTGATGATATTGATCCCTTTTGTCAAGTTGGGTGGCGGAGTGAGGTCATTCAAACCAAAAAAAAAAAATTTGCTTTCGGAGAAAAATACGACTTTCATTTCTCTCTCTCTCTCTCTCTCTCTCTCTCTCTCTCTCTCTCTCTCTCTCTATATATATATATATATATTTTAATTATAATATATGCAGAAATTTTATTGAGAAAAGAAAACTATATAAGAACATGTTACATATACACTTATATTTACGACTTTTTTAATACTATATATTATACTTTAGACTCCTACTTGAGTATATAACCTCTCTATTTAACTTGTGTGTATAGTACATTTGGTAAACCAAAATTATCAAAGATTGTGAAATGAGAAAGCCAGCATTTATTGAGCATATGGAAGTGTCTCGAACATGGCCGAATAAGTATAGCACAACATGGACTGGATGGTATGTCTTTTTTTTTTTTTTTTTCCAAAAGTATTGAGATATTGTTGGCCTAGATTTGATAGAAGTTGTATTATCAGTACTCCATTCAGGTCACTGTTTACGGAAAATGAATTTTACCCCTATTGTTTTGATTCCAAAAAAAGAAGTACAACATATGTCTAACTACCGCCCTATTAGTTTGGAAAATGTGGTCTCTAGAATTGTATCAGAGGTTATTGCAAATCGGCTAAAAATTATTTTGCCAAATGTGATATCTAATGCCTAAAGTGCTTTTGTTCCTAACCGGCTTATTACTGATAACACTACTAAAACTTTTGAAGTTTTACGCAGGATGCAAAATAAAAGGAGGGAAAAAAGGAGCAGATGGCAGTAAAGCTTGATATTAGCAAAGCCTATGATCGAGTATAATGGGCTTTCCTTTGGAAGGTGATGCTCAAACTGGAATTGAATGAAAAATGAGTACAGTTGGCAATGGAAACAGTATGCACAGCTACCTACTTGGTCCTCATTAATAGAGAGCCAAAGGGTTTTGTCACCTTCCCAAGGGGTATAAAACAAGCTGACCTATTGTCCCCTTATCTATTCTTGTTTTGTGCTGAAGGCGTGTCTGCTATGTCTAGAAAGGCAAAAGGAACTAGATATTTGTAGGGTGTTCTATCCAGCAATGGTGGGGTCCGCCTATCCCACCTTTTGTCTGCAGATGATAGTTTCATCTTTTGCCAAGTTACAATGGAGGAATGCCAACGGTTATTAGCCATCTTAAAGCAATATGAGGTACCTTCGGGGCAAGCTATAAACAGACAAAAAAATCCTTGTTCTTTAGTAGAAATAAAAGAATAGATGTAAAACAAAACGTTTGGAATATGATGGGGGCCAAGGGAAAATTTAAAGTGAATACATTTAAAGATCTGCAGGAAAAGATCACAAGGAGGGTGATAGGATGGAAAGAAAAATTTATTTCAAATGTAGGAAGGGAAATCCTAATCAAGATTGTAGCACAAGCAATACCAACATACTCCATGAGCATTTTTAAAATTCCGAAGACTTTGTGTGATACTATAAACTCCACCATGGCCAAATATTGATGGGGACAAACAAAGGAGGAGAAGAAGATACATTGGATAAATTGGAAAACATTATACTCACCAAAAGCAAAGGGTGGTATGGGCTTTAGAGACATCCTAGCTTTCAACCTGGCATTGCTAGCAAAACAGGCGTGGTGTTTGATATATCACACTCACTCTCTCTTCTATTGGGTCTACAAAGCAAGATATTTCCCAACTTGTTCGTTTTTGGAGGTTGAGTTGGGACACAATCCCTCATATGTTTGGCGTAGCCTACTGGCTGCAAGAGACATTATAAGGGTAGGGTCACAATGGAAGGTGGGGGATGGCAGAAGAATAAAAGTGGCAGTGGATAAATGGCTGACACACAAACCGGTATTCATTGGGGAAGACCAGACCACTATACTAGTCAGTGAGCTCATTGATGAAGATACGAGTTAATGAAATAGACAAGAGGTGCATGATTTATTAGAACCTAGCACCCGGTGCGAGATCTTGGCCATGCCTTTGAATGCAACACACAGAAGGGACGAGTTAGTATGAAAGGAAAACAGGGCAAGGAGGTTCTCAGTTAAAATGGCTTGCCAAGTTGCTCTCTACCTCATACATCAAGATGGGGCTGAACACTCGAATGCTTGTATGGATGGTAAGGTGTGGAAGACAATTTAGGCCCTAAAGGTACCACTGAAGGTCAGGAATTTTATTTGGAGAGCGTGTTCAAACATTCTCCCCAGCCCCCACTAAGGATAATCTGCATCGCTGAAGGGTGAAGGTGGACTTGAGATGTGACATTTGTTAACTACAACAAAAGTGGACTATGGTGACGAAACCTTTCGTCACAATATGTCCTTATTTCGTCACTGAATACATATGGTGATGAAATGGTGACGAAACAGCATTCGTCACCTAAGCTCCGTCACAGAATGTATTGGTGACAAAATATTTTCGTCACCAATAAAAAAATGATAGGTGACGAAATTTTTTCATCACCAATAAAAAATGATAAGTGACAAAATTTTTTCGTCACCTAATATTTTCGTCACTAAACCTTATTTTCAGTGACAAAATATTTCGTCACCAAATGTAATTTTTTTCCCAATTTCAATAGATTAGGTGACGAAGTTTTGCATCACCGATTGTTTTTTTTTTTTTAATATATATTTCAATAGATCAGGTGACGAATTATTTCGTCACCAATTTCTGCTTATAGTCAGATATGACAACGAAAATTATCGTCACCAATTTTATTTTATTTTTATTAATATTCTTTACATTTACTTGCCATTACATTAACCAGTTCATTTCTAACCAATACCATAAAAACAAACATCCATTCATTTCTAACCAAATCCACAAAAACAAACATCCATACAATCTAAAAATGCAATAAAGATGTTCACAAAGTAATTACAACTATTTATATATAAATGATGTCTTAGCTAAAAACAAACATCCATTCATTTCTAACCAAATCCATAAAAACAAACATCCATTCATTTCTAACCAAATCCATAAAAGCAAACATCCATACAATCTAAAAATGCAATAAAGATGTTCACAAAGTAATTACAAGCATTTATATATAAATGATGTCTTAGCTTCCAAACTTTACAAAAAATTATTTGAGTTGAAGTAGTCCCACAAAAGCTATCTTTTTGCCACCAATCCTATATCTGCACAAGTTTAAAGGAAAATACATCAATAACAAACTAGACTGCAAACCAATATCCCTAATAAGATGTACTACAACAACAAAAAGATTATTATTAGTAAGACAATGCAGAAAAAGTCCATAGAATACCCAATAACAAACTAGACAAAATAATCATAGTGCAACATCATATGAAGCCAAACTATCAAAGAAATAAGACCCATAACATTCTCATCAAATAAAAACCAAGCCCACATTACAAACCATGGAAGAATCATAAAGAATGCAGAAAAATCTCAATTTAAAACAAAACAAATAAAGTGAAATCCAAAACAAAAACCCAGCTACCACCATTAACACAAACACCCAGCCACTACCCTAAACAAAAAACCCAGCCATCACAATAAACAAAAAACTCAGCTACCACCATAAACAAAAAACCCACCACCACTATTAAACAAAAAAACATAGCCACCACCATTAACAACAAACCTAGCCACTACCATAAACAAAAAACCCACCACCACCATTAACACAAAAACTCAGCCATTGCCATAAACAAAAATTGAACCATCACAATAAACAAAAAAAAAAAAAAAAACCCACCACTAACATTAAACAAAAAACTCAACCTGGTCAAGCAAGGTGTGGGTTTTTTGGATATTTAATGTTGGATATATATATATATATATATAATTAATCTAATTAATATTATTATAAGAGAAATATCATTCGAGACAATGTCAACAAATTATGGAATTATATGACCATTATTACTTGGGTCAAAATGGAAATTTGCCCCTTTCGCCAAAATTGTCTAACCAAAATACCCAATGTCTGAAACTATTTAGGGAAATGCTCCTGTTTTGAAACTCGATTTCTAAAAATCGAGTTTCAATTTAAAACTCTATTTTTGGACAATCAAGTTATAACGAACTGAAAATTAAAAAAAAATATA